>NW_022900951.1:62974459-62975005 GCF_012274545.1 Fukomys damarensis | reverse complement strand
ATACATATGAATGAACTTGGAAATGCTAAAGATTGTGCTTTTCCAGAACCTGTACTCAGAAAGGTTTTATTCTTGAGAACATTGAAGGCTCATAATTAGGTAACAGAAGCCTGTCACCAATCATCATTACTGCAGAAGCATAAATAAGTAGGTTTAGGACCATTTTTTTAAAAAGAGAAACAAACCTAAGGATGAAAATGAAGCTTATCCAATTATATATTTCTCTCAAATATTGAAATTTTTAAAATGAGAAAAAATTTAAACCCAAACTTCTTAAATTCGGCTCTAAAAGACTTACACTATGTTTGCAAACTGCTATTTTATTTACTTGAAATTTGGAAGAGAATGTAAATTGAAGTACAGCGATGTCTACCCCAAAGATCTCTTCTTTCCCAAATCTAAAGACTGGCGTCTAACAAAATACGTTCAGGCATTTTAACACCACGTATAAAATGCCAACCATTATCTAGTATTTCGATTAACTTCCCATCTATTCATTCAGATAAATTCTAAGTAATTTTCATATTTTATGTCGTCTATGGCTAA
>NW_022900951.1:62966100-62974349 GCF_012274545.1 Fukomys damarensis | reverse complement strand
CACACACATTTCTTAGCACCATTACCTCTTAAGACCGGCCTTCCGTTTTTTTTCCATTTCAGTTTAAAACTAAGGATCGCGATCTTTTCACAAACCTCAAGTGACCCTCACAATTTAAAATCACCAACCGCCCTAAACCTCTAAACCCGCATTTTATAGTTATAATTTCTAAAAAGTACTTTAAAACCCTATACCTTTTACCTTCGTCCGTTAAAACTTAAGCTCTGAAAACAGGTAGGGGCCAGAGAGTATGGAATCTGAGGGTTGAGGTGGGAAGCTTTAGGAGCGTAGCGCGTATGACAAAAGGAAAGATCTAGAAGGTCCAGGAAAAAAACGTTACGCTCTTGGTTACATTAAGGGCACGTGAAGCATGCGTGTGGGTAGGGCGTGACCTCTTGCCCTCGAGAGCCACAACGCCCCCAAGCGATTCAAACGCTTTTCAGCGGTACTACTCTCCGGCGTCTAGTCTCCGGGCCCGCGAAGACTGGTTAGTTGTTTTGGCGCCCTCCCGTCCAGCCGGTGAGCTCCTACCGCTGCCCTACATATTGCCACCCGAAAAAAAATCTTGGAACCATGTCGAATATGGAGAGTATCCTTTCCCGTCTGACAAAGGTGCTGTTCGGTTTAGAGAACTGGGGTGTGTGTGTGTGTGTGTGTGTGTGCGCGTGCGTGTGTGTTGGGGGCGCTAAGCTTCTGGGTGGCGCCTGGTGCTAATTTTTGTTGATACCGTTTTAGAGAAGGGAAGGCGCTTGCGTAGATCAGTAGGCTCCAGCAGCTTGGTTTTGTTTCTTCTTTTTTGTTTGTTTGTTTATGTGTGTTTGTTTTGTTTTGTTTTTCTGGTAGCCATAGCCATCTGAATCAGGGAAAGTGGATCTGCTTTGGGAGGGGTCAGGGGAGTCGCCAGATTTGAGCACCAACCTTGCCTCCTTTTGAGGGCTGCTGTCACCTGTCCTTTCAGTGAGTTGCTTTCTTTTGACATTAATGTGAAATGTTGCACGAACAGGCAAGGTGACAGAAGTTTGCCGAAAGTTTGGGTTCGAAGTGTAGGTTTTGAATACAGTACTAAGATAGTTTTTGGCTAACTGCACTTCTTCCTTTTTCTGGGTTGAAGTGGCCAGTAAAGGTAAAATGTTTATTACGAGTCTTACCGAAAGTAAGATGATTGCTTGCTTGCTTATTGATTTAACACGTGAAGAAACAAATAGTTCTTTAAAGCAATGAATTTCATCATTTATACTGTTGTCCTCTTTTAAAAAATTAGAATGAAGTTGTGTGAAGCCCTGGAGAAGGATGAAATTGTTTTCCCACAACTGGAGAGGATCTCCATGTTGCTGAAATTCCTCTTTCCAGAGGTTAGCATTAGAGAATATAGAGTATAGTGCCTGTGAATTAGACTGGGCAAATTGATAAAATGCGGATAATAACAGTTTGATAGCTCACGTTAAAGCTTTTTGGCTTCATTAGTTTGTAAATCTGAAATATAGAAAGGTTTTTGGTGAAAGGATTAAGTTATACAAGTCACGTTGAGACTATTGCTAATATTATATCATGTGTTGGACGGGCCAAGATAAACCAAGAATAAAATGTGAATATTTGTTGAGGGGTACAGATAGGTCATTTCATGGAGACAATAGGTAACTAAATAGGCCCACTTATCACTGCAGTTTAAAGCACAGTAAAAAGTGTAGTTGTGCTACATAAAGAGCATTGGACTATGAGATGGTCAATTTTTAATTCCAGTTCCTCTTAAGAAATGTCTTAGGGCAAGTCATGTATACTGTCATGCAAAGTCCACTCATCTGTAAATCATAATAACTGACCTGCAAACCTTATTAAGCTATTTTAAAGATAATATGAAACAAGTGCCTACTGTATTGTAAATTTTTGAATATGCTAGTATGAGGAAATAGTTTTTAAATTGTCATCTCTTCTTCCAGAATTTTAGAAAGATTTGAAGTGATTTTTCTGACACATATAAAGTGTTTTTGTACTCCTGTAGTGCAGACTATTTTTGTTGCATCTAAGTCTCCTGTATTTGATTTCCAATAACAACATAATTGATTATTAATTTTCTCTCATTGAAAAGTATGCCTTTCTATAATCAGAGTTAATGGTACTGTTATCAAGTTTAATACCTAACAAAAATGAAGTACCCGCCAGCCTGCCAGATGAAGTGAAGAGGTTTGACTTGATTCATACCATTTGGCTATGATTACTATAGGTTCCTTTATGTGGTATGCAGACCTTATCCTTACATTTTGGAAAAGAAGAATGACATGGAGTCAGACCTGTCTTCCATAAATAACTTGAACTAAGACCTGAGTAACATTTTTCTCCTTTTTGAAGTGCAAAATTTTCTTGTTGTAGTATATAAGTTCAAACCTACTAACATAATTTATTTATCGTGGCACTTTTGACTTCTGCCTTTGAACAATTAAATAATTTACCATTGTGGGTTATGGTAAATCTCACTTTTGAAAACTTGGTTGAATTTCCAAAAATATTTTTGTGACATATTCATGTTGGTGTTTTATAAGTACACAATTGCATATTTACAGAGCATATTTAGTGACTAGGGTTAGATAACTAAAACAGTGAAAAAACGGGCAATAATTAAGGAATGCTCCTCTGTTCCATGCTGCCGCTGCTTTCTTTTCTTCACTGTTATTACTCCTTTGCTAGTTAACTCATAACTTATTTTGTTGTATTAGTTCAAGTATAATTGCTTTACATGAAATTTTCTGTTTTCTGAATCTTCTAACCTACCATCCCTGCTAAAAGCTAGGAATCTGAGAGTACTATTTCCTACCAGTTTCTCTTCTGTACTCCTTTCTGCATCTGTTTTCTCCTCCATTTTAACCTCCCAACATTGTTGTATTCATATTTACTTATCTATAATTAGACTGTAAATTCCTGGAAGAAGGGGTCTTTTTATCTTTCAATCCTCATTTCCTTAGACAGCACTAGGTGCATAGCACAAAATGAGCAAATGGACTTCTAATAATAGTTAGTAATTACCATATATTTGAGTTGCTACACCGGGCTCAACAATTTATTATGGGTACACAGAGTTATAATTTTGTTCTCAACTTTGAGTAGCTTTGGATCTAATGGAGCTAGGGCATGCAAAGGTGAAGGTAAATAGCAATATACAGTAGCACATAATAATTCAGATGACTGCTGCTAAAACAGCTGGTTATTGATATTTTGGGTGACTTATTAAAATCATTGAAATTATATCCAAAATTTTGTTACTATATGCATTTTCCTGGGGAGACTATAGTAATCATCTTTCTCCTAGGTTTTCTAATGTGAAAAAAGATTAAGAACCAGTCAAGTAAACAGTAAGAACTCTCAACATTCTGAGAATAGGCAAAGGGAAATTCTAGACTGGTGTTGTAGTTTCCTTTTGCAGTCACCCAGACAACTGAACCCATGTTACAGGCAAAGATTGCCAGCTACCTTAAAAATTAGCCATTACAAATCTTATGAATCTCTTTAAATCCTAAAGCAAAGCTGATTACATTTTAGTCTTTGAGGCTTTGCTAGTAATGACACTCTTATTTTGATATATTTTTATGAAGATATTAATAATAATATTAATAATTTTGCCTTTTTTCAGATTTGCTTTTTGAATTTGTTCCCTGATAGTAGTCCAATAATTTGTGGCCTAGCTATTCAATAGATTGTTGTATTTAATAATAAGTATTAAATCTAAAGGTTAATTGTGGTTCATTTTACGTCATTTGAGGCCTAATTCTGAGCAATTTTCTATAAAAATTAAATGGGGGAAATAACAGTTCAGGTGTATTTGAATTCCTGGTTGTTCTTTTATGGGGGAGGTTTGAGATAGCATCTAACCTTGCAGTACAGGCTGGCCTTGAACTCACTATGTAGCCAAGACTGGTCTTGAATGTGTGATCCTCCTGCCTCAGCAAGTACAGGGATTACATGTATGCACCACCGTGCCTGGATCCTGGTTGTTCTTGTATTACACAGTTACACTTAAGTTTGTCACTGGGCTTCAATTTTCACATCAGCACAGTGAGTGGGGTTGACAAAGCTCTATGATTCTTTCACTTCGAATGATCTCAATTGATTCTCTGATCCCTCTCTGAAGCACACAAGGTATAATCAAAATTCTGGAAACTTAAAAATGTTAAAGATGGATACATAATGCCACTTGTCATCAAATATATGAATAGTCTATGGTATTGATATAACTGCTTAATTATGGGTCAGCTCTAGTGAAACTTATTTTATTTCCTTTCTTATCTCTTTTTTTTTTTCAACCTCTACTTCTTTTCCTGGAGAAGATTGCATAGTCCTGTTGTTGGCACTTAGAATGAAGTAGCCTCTGCCCTACTCTGTGTGGATTCCTTACTATAAATATCTATTATAAACTGACCATCATAATTTTTCTTTAGGAAGCAGGATAAATTTAATCAATTTTAAGCCAAGGCTTCTCTCTCTATATATATATACAGTAAGTACTTTGAACCCTAAGAATTCTTAAACTTTAAACTAATATTTTTATTAATACATTTATAGCTTCTATTTATTGCCTATGAGCAATGTAATTGCAAATAAATGAATTTATATAGAATGCTTTAAAGATAAATTTACTCAGTTAAGACAGGTAGTGACTTGGCATAGTCATGAAGAAGTAATCAGATTAGCTGTCATTTATTGGACACCTACTTATGCCAAAGTTCGAGTTGTAGATTTTGTAAACATTTCTTTTGAATCCTCAGAGCAGCACTGGAAGACAAGTAGTATTATCTCCATTTTATAGAAGAGGAAATTAAAACTAAGTAAGCCAAAATGCTTGTAAACATAAAGTAGAGGGACTGAGCTCAGCTGGTCCCCAAAGTCTGTTATGTTCACTTTCCATAGTGCCTGCAGAGATAACAGCTCAATTCATTGATGTTTCTGGAGTCTTGGGGGTTACACAGTGCTACTCCTTCAATATATTGATATTCCATTTGAGGTTTTGCTTTAAAAAGATTTGGAAAGAATGGGAATATACCCAATCACTTTGGAAAACCTAGCCCAGATTCTCTTGAAGACAAGTCTGGTTCAGAAATATCCCCTGTTAAAAGGTACACCAATATGATATGATGTTATACATTTTGATTTTGTAAAATTGAAAGGCGGAGAATTAATATTTTTTTGAAATTTGAAATGCTTAAAATGTTCAGACTATTAATCGATTTTCTTATTTATTAATCTCCAGGGCCAAGTAAATTCTTTTTTTTCCTATTTATTTGTTGTTGTTTTCTTTGTTTTGCATGGAGTTTGGCAGGGTGAGAGAAAGGTATTGATATTACTGGAGATCTTTGAGAACTATTTCTTGGATTGGTGGAAAGGAAACATTGTGGTATTTGCCAAAGCTTACTGGGGCTGTGTTAAACCAGTGAAATACCTCTCGCTAGTTTAGATATTAAGAATATAGTGACTGTGAATGTGGTAACTTTATATTGCCTCAGTTCCACCTCCAGCTGACTATGTGAGCTCTCAGCCCCAGTATGTCATTAAAAACTAAAACTTACTGAATTTTAATTTGTTCAAAATTTTAACATCTTTTCTGATTTATTAGACCTTAGTGTATTAATAGCTGAGACTGTAAGATATATGTATACCAACAGCATAAGAAAAGGTAACAGTTTGACATTAAAGGAGGAAACAGAAAACTATCCATTACATCAAAGAATAGTTATTTGCAATTATCATGTAGATCCCAAGTGATCAGGAAAATGTAGCATTTTGTAAATGTAGATAACTCAAAAGAAGAATGTAAATCATTTAAACACTTTATAAAAAGTTGTAATAATTGTTTAAGCATTTAAAAAACATCCTGAACCTCAGCTTTTAAAAAGTCCCCCTTATGTGGAACACTAATGTATATAAGAATGTTGGTTAAGTATGACATCAAAACTGTAGTATACTGAGTATCCTCTGTACTGAAGTCAGTGTAGAGCAGACAGCTGATGTGGAGGATAATGGCATTAATTCAGATACTAAATTTAGTTATGAGCAAGAGTTAAAATACTAAACAGTATATTATTCATAAGTTAGTTGGCTATAAGTCCCTGGTGTATTTTTCTGTTTGGAAAAATAACATTGGTAGAATAATCTTTACTGGCTGATCGTAAATTTAGTTTGACGAACTGGTTGCTATTAGGAAAGGCTTTTTCTTTTCAACTGGAAAGATCATGACTGAAATATTTTATTTTTGATGGGTTAGAATTTAGAAAGATGGAACAGTAATACTTACTGACATGTAGAATCATTATGAAGACAAAGCCCTAAAGGACTTGTTAAGTCCCAGACTTACAGCCCTAGTGCTTTAAGAGTTGTTGGCCTCCACCATTATTCTTGGACTTGATGCCTTTATGTCCACTGTTCCTTTGCTAAGTGTACCCTTTTTCCTCCCTTTCCTACCCAGGTTCTTCTGAATCACTTCTACTTTGATATTCAGGTTACATATCACTTCTTTCTAGAGTAACTTTTGAATCCCTAGTTAAAGATAGGTTGTCTTCCTCTGTGGATTCTTGTCCTTATACATATTTATAATTAAACTGTGCTAAAACTGTTGGTAATCTTGTTTGTCTTCCATTTATAATATAAAAATGAACTCAGGAAATTCTTTTTTTTTTTTGGTTTTTTGAGACAGGGTCTCACTATGTAGTTGAGACTGACCTGGAACTCACTATGTAGCTCAGGCTGGTCCCGAACTCACAGCAATCCTCCTGCCTCAGCCTCCTGAGTGCTGGGATTACAGGTGTGCACCACCATGCCCAGCTAGGAAATTCATCTTATTGATTTCTGAATATATAAAACTATTCCTATTTGGAATAGGAATCTGGTAAAAATATGCATTTTTATTGTGAATTTAGGCTGATATTTAATATTTATTAAATTAAAAAGGTCCTGGCTTTTGTGGGGAGTATACATGAACATACATTTTCTGCTTTTATGGGGAGGAATTCTTACTCAAAATATATTAAAATAAGTGCAGTAATATTGCTGTGGTTGCCAGAACTGCTAATTGTGATTTAACCAAGATTCTTATACTTCGTTTTACTAATCACTGTTGCATTATATGAAGTACTGTTTTTCATAGTTAAAATAGTCCTCTTAGCAAGTAAATTTAATTATTTTAAACATTTTTTAGAGTAAAAAGTTTTAGACTATAAGTTTCATGTCTTTTCAAAGAGAAAATATTCCTGATAAATTTAGAAATATTTTATTCAGGAAAATAATTGCATAGAGTCTATTTCCAGAAAAACATTTAAAACTTATCTTATTCCTGATTATTAGCTACTACTATGCTACTAAGTCACAAACATTTTAAACAGTACGCTCTCTTCACGTAATATACAGAAAGTCACTGTACACAGGGAAACAGATTTTGATTTGGGTTGCCATTTGTTTTAATATTCAGAGCAGAATTCAGATTTCTTTAAATTCTGTGAAGACAGTAGATCCCAAGCCATCTTAATTCCAGTGTTTGTGGAAATACTCCATAAGTAAGTACAGTAGTACTTCTGTAGTTAAACCATGTGAATATTAGGGGGAAATGACTATGTATCAGGTCAGGTTTTGTTATCAAATTTGTTCTAGTTGGATTGTACTTCGATACCAAATGTTATATGTAACTTCAGTTTTCAGAGCTTTTGGAACTTGGGAATTGTGGATAAAAGATTACGGATGTGAATTTGATTCTTGTGTGTATATGAATATGATTCTTTAACAGAAGCATTTCAATATCTTGATTTTCCTGTGGAGAGGTATACTAAATCAGTGGTTTCTAAACATAGATAGGGATGAGAATCAACTTGTGAGCTTTTAAAAGCTATAGATTTGTGAAACCCATGCTACCTTTTCCAAACTGCAAATTCTAGGGGTTATCCCTCAAACTCTATCACATAGTTTTTTTTGGTACATTTTAGGTATAGAGTACAGTTACATTCATCATTGGGATTTTGTACCTTTACATGACAGATCTTGGTTCTCTTTTTCCCCTTGTCCCTTGTCCCTGTCCCCCCTCACCCCCTCCTCCGATCCCCATTTACAAACATTTTATTTCCATTTCTTCATTTTCTCTTTTTTTTCTTTTCCGTTATTAGCTTTCCCCTACCCTTCCCACTTGCCTACACTTTAGCCCTTTTCTTCCTATTTCCCATTGTCAGTTATCTCATTAGGATCTTATGTACTATTATAGTTTCTCACACCAGAGAAACTAT
>NW_022900951.1:62931026-62965600 GCF_012274545.1 Fukomys damarensis | reverse complement strand
AGAAATTAAAGCAACAAAGATAGGAAAGTCAGATAGTTTTGTTTTATTAACAGTTGATTGTGAAAAAAAGTAAAAAAGGCAAAGACAGCAAGCAGAACTATGCAACTATGAGAATTCAAATGTAAATCCCCTATTTTATTTTATTTCACTTTATTTTTTGGTTTTTTGAGAGAGGGTCTCACTATGTAGTTGAGACTGATTTGGAAATCACTATGTAGCACAGGCTGGTCTCAAATTCACAGCAGTCCTCCTGCCTCAGCCTCTGAAGTGCTGGGATTACACCTATATGCCACCATGCCTGGCTTGGGGTAGTTATTAATCTACCACGTTTAAATGCATGAATTAAATCAAAATTGAGCACCAGTCCAAAATATGTTTATAGTGAATAAACTCTTCAATATAACAACTTTACCTTTCAGGATGGGGACTTGCTTAGAAGGAGTTGGGAAGAGAGGGATAGCTAGGTAGAAGGATAGCAGGTTGTAATTGAAGCCAGAGGACACAGGAAGATTGCACAAACTCTAGGAAACTGTTGAAGACAAGAGGTAAAGACAGAATGAATGAACCAAGACAAGAACAGAACAACTTAAGAGAAATAGGGAAGGTACATATTGTACTCACTTTCCTTTTAAACTAATAACAATGGAGAGAAGGAAAAAGAGAATAAATCTAAATTAGGGCAGGTATAGGAATAAACAGGGAGATGAACAATGTGGGAGAGCAAGAGATTGAGTGCAAAAAAGAAGCAAGAAAAAGGTAAGAATTTGAAGAGTGGAAAAGGAATAACATTTTAAAAATTTAAAATAATAGGAAAAAAACCAATAATTAAAAAAAGAATGAAAAAAATATGAAGGGCCTCCTCCAAGGTATATCCCTGCTGTCACAATAGATGATGTGGGCAGCAATGTGCAGCTCTAAGTCAATTAGTCTCAGCAAGCCAGCAGCAGACCCCTGAGATTCAGGCTGATTTCTGGTTGCAAGGCCCAAGGTGAGCTCCCTGACAACCTGCAGGTTTCTACTGCCAGTTCCAGCTGCCTTTCCCCTGAAGATAGTCCAGGTTCCCATGGGAGGAGGTGATCCCCTCAATTTACTAACTATGGTGGTCTGGTGTGATTTTATTGTGGAGATTCTTTTCACCATTCCACTGGGCTTCAATTGTCATCCATGAGCCTGAGAGAGGCTCTCTTTTTTGTTCACTTCTGCTCTATCTTCTCGAGCTCAGGACAATGGCCTTTATGACCTCCTGTGCCTCTGCGGTATGGATTTGTGTACCAGCACAGCAATTAGGCCTGAGTAAGGGGATGGGGATACTGGCTTGATGGAGTGCCTGCACAGCTCACAGTCCACACTGGTCTGCTCCGGTTGGAGGCCCTGGGCACTCTTGAACACTGTATTGATTCATTTTTTTGTTCTGATATTGGGGATCAAACTCAGGACCTTGCACTTGCAAGTCAGGTGGCAGAACCACTGAGCTAAATTGCCAGCCCTATTGACTCATTCTTTAATCTCTATTATACTTTTGAATAACTTGGCTCTTTCAAGTTTGCTTTTCCTTCTTTTCATCCCCATGGATCAGATTTTAGGGATTTGGTAGTTTTGCAAGGCATTTTATAGTCTTATCTTCTCATGTTTCTATTGTGTTTTTGTTGTTGTTTTTTTTATTTGTTAGGTTTGTAGTGACTTATAGTGAAAGATTTGTTGGTTGTATGGAGATCTCTTTAGTTAGTCTGCTTTTTAAAACTTAATTCAGTATATGGCTAATTATAGTCCTGTGCCTCTGTTAAAAAATTAACATTTCCCTTATTTGTGAGGGGAGGATGCTGAGTAATTGATCCAGCACCCACTTCTCTGTGAATGGACTGCAGTACTGTTAATGGCACAAAGGTAATCCCAGTATTACCATACATAAAAATTTATTAATAAAAACTAGGCAACCCTAGCAATATTAAAGTAAATTAGCAACAGTAATATCAATTGAGAAAAACTGGATATTGACAAATCATAAGAACCAGTAATGTACCTTAGAAGAGAAATCAATAGTTACAAGATAAACACTGAGAAAAACTAAATACTGGTATGTAACAAGTATCTGATTAAATGCCAAATCTATAGCTCCTCTGATGATAGAAAAGAATTCAATATTAGTGACATAATTTACTACCTAAAGATTGATAAAGTTTAATGTTTGTATTATTAAAGATATAGGGGAGTGGCAATGGAAGAATGAAAGAAGAAATTTTGAAAAACTAAACAATGAGAGATGAGAAAAAGTGAAATGTGAGAAAAGGATTCTATTAAGGCATTGAAGGATATGTATAGAACTATGTACAGGTAATAGAAAAAATATATTTAAAAATGGAAATAATATGGAGAATAAAAATAAAAAATTAAAAAAACAATTAGAATGGAACAGGAAAGGAAATAAATTTAAATGATTTAATGCAAAGGGAAAATGAAACAAGAAAAATTCCACAAATGTAATGTCAATGAAGAATAAAGAGGAAAGGGAAGGAAAAAAGAAAATGAGTCAACAAACAGAAAAAAATTATATGTATTTTGTAATAAATGGTTTTTTCCAGGATGTGCATGCAGTTTTGGAACCTAGCAAATCATAGTTTTATCTGCCTGCCCTTATTTCCCATGCATTTTTGAGCTGCCTCCCTATTTCATCGTTCACTCTAGCCCATGCTATGGCATCATCTATGCTAACATGTGTCCTTGCTCATGTTGGTAAATAGGGAAGGTAATCACTCTTCAGACCTTTGCTGCATGTAGGAAGCATTGAATTGTTCAAGTACTTAATTAAAAACCCAACCATTCTGAGCATAACTCAAGCTAGGCCAGCTTCTCAACTGAGAATGAGGAATGAGGGCCTCTCAGGCTCATGAAGGCAGGGGAATGAGGGCCTCTGTTCTTCTAAGCCTTAGCTTGTACTTCTCAGTATGTCTTTGTAGCCCTTTCTCTTTCCACAGCTCTTTTGCATGGCTGTCTCTCAGCCAGTCATTGTGGAAGGTTAACGCTAGGCACCCTGAAATGATGGTGTTTTTCTTTTTTGGTATTGGGGATTGAACTCGGGTCCTTGTGCTTGCAAGGCAGGCCACCGAACTGCTGAGCTAAATCCCTGGCCATGATGGTGTTTTTCTTTTTTGGTATTGGGGATTGAACTCGGGTCCTTGTGCTTGCAAGGCAGGCCACCGAACTGCTGAGCTAAATCCCTGGCCATGATGGTGTTTTTCAGTTGTTTTGAATACCAGATTTAAATAATTGAAACAGCTCTTGATTAAGCACTCCATGGTGATATCTGGCCACCTGTTCTGGAATCCTTCTCTGCCTGTTGCCTGCAATGTTGATAGAATCCACTGGGAGCAAAATACCACAATGCTTTTGCCATGGGCTTCTCACAGTTTTTTCCTGCTTCTCCTGGCCAAGGGCACCTACCCTTCTTTTGAAGTGGATCATCTCAACTTCTCTATAGCCTCTATTTTTTTCTGCCAGTTCTTTCCCAATTTCCAGTGATCTACTTCTCTTAGTTTCTTTGCTTAGATGCTGTTTTCCAGTGTGTGGATTCCAGATCTAGGAGAGGCTGAATCTTGCTGCTTATCACTACTCTGGCAATTTCCTCTTCTCCTCTATCTTCTCTGTTCAAACTTTTTATGCTCACTTAAGTGTTGGTAAGTCATATGTGTCTAGAGCATTATTCATTTAATATAGACTCTTGGATTTATTATAACTTTTCAAAAATATTTTCTACTAGTTCTCTGAACTTCAGTAATATCTATGATATTTTGCTTTTTTGTTGGAATTTTATTGATGTGAATCTCATTCCTTCTTTTGTAAATTTGGTTAATGGCTTATCATTCTTTACCCTTTCAAATAATCAAAACTTTGATTCATTTGTCATTGTTTTGGTTTTTTAGTCTGAGGTTTTAATAATTTTGACTCGTTATTTTTTGTAATTTTTTCTCTTCACTAGTTTTGATTTTGAATTGCTCTTATTTTCCAGGGACCATGAGATAACCTTGAACTTACAATGTAGTACAGTCTGGCCTTGAGCTCACAATTCTTCTCCTGTCTCGGCTTGCTGAATGTTGAGATTACAGGCATGTGATATCCTGCCCAGTAATGCCTGATATTCTTTTTTTCTGATTGATTATAAAATTTACCAAGATTTTTTATTGAGTTTTTCATTTTCATGATTTCTTTTCATAATCTTGATCTTTTTACTGAAGTAGATTTTCACGTCCAGCATTGCATTATTCAATACAATGAAATGTTCATGTACATCTTCTTTAAACTCATTGAATGCCTTAGTAATTGAATCATTCACTTTTTCTCTTTTTTGATCTCTCTAATGATTGCATCTATTAGCATTTTGAATTATTTTTCTGGAATTTACTGCACTTCAGTTATTTTGGGATCTGCTTTTGGGAAGTACGAGATTTTTGGAGTCGTATTGCTTTTTTCATATTATGTTTTTCTGTCAAAGTTTGTAGATCAGTTTGAATAGAAAGGTTTTTCACTGTAGTGGAGATCTCATTGGCTAAATACCTTTATCCCTATCATGTGCCTTTGGATTTTGGTGTAATTTGAAGGAAGGAACACTCTATTTTTATTCAAAATACAGTACTTTGTTTAAACAATAGAACTGCATTGTGAGGAGAAAATAAGTACCAGTAGTATCAACATCTAATTTAAAACTTGTTAAAAATTTCTCAACAACCCAGGAAAACAAAGGAGTATATAATGAAACATAGTCTAAAAAATGGGAAAGGGAAAACTTTAAGAAAAAAAATGGAAAAAAAGAGATCAAACTAAACCAAAGGAAAAATTGGTTTTGATGATCATACCTTTTTATGAAACAAGGGGGAGTTGAGAGATTATGAGGGGATAGAAATAAAAAAACATAAATGAAAAGTGAGAGAAGTTATACAGAGATTGTATGCAATTGACAAAATAGTAGAAACACTAACTTATCAAAATCTGTGTAACAACCCTTGCTGAGGGAGAATACAATATGATATGGTAAGGCACTACAGAACTAAAAGGGATAACTAGCACTTATAAGCACCTATGAACACATATACACCTCCCTGGCACTTATAGAAAGAGACTTACTAAAAATAAATTAAGAAAATGAGAAAAATAGGTCCAGTGTTTTTTGTGATGGTACTTATACTAGATCCCAAAGTAGTCCATGGTGTTCCTTAATCTCAGTTCAAATAGGAGAAGCTTTATAGAGCTTATGTGAGGTGCAGCTCTATCCCTCCATAACTGTGAGTGGAAACTTGTGTAACTCAATCAGTGGTTGAATTAAATCCCACCTGTGGACTTACACGCATCCATACCTCGAAATAAGGCCGGAGAATGCAAATTGTCCACTGAACCTATCATTTGCTACATTCAAGCCATTCCTGTTTTGGGTTGTCCTTCAACACCATCAGGTTCCCTCATGCCAGAATTTGGTCTTCTATGAGCTTGGAATGTGATCTCTTTCTGTATATCATCATTTTAGTTTTGCTGTGCCAGTCACCCTTTCCTTGGAAAAGTCTATTTATGAGTGTGAATCTCCATTTCCTCCCTATAATGTGATAATACTTGAGACTTCCAGTTACAGAAAAAGTTAGAATTTTCTATGTCTAGCCAAATGGAATTCCTGAAGATAGCTTCCAATCCCACTTTATCCCATATCCATTTTCTGCTTGTTCTACCGAGGCAAAAAGAGGCTACTAACAAAGTTCCCTGATCCAACTCTGACCAAATCTTTTACTTTGGATGAATGTTTCAGAGGACTTTGTGCATACATGATGTCACTATTCCACAATCTTCTGCTTTCATGAATGTAAAAATTTCTCAAACTTTGCTAACTTCATCTGCACAATAGAAAAGAAAATGTTACCTCACTGAGTTGTTTTGATGTTTAAATGAGATGATACATATCAAAGTACCTGGTTTGTAAGAATGCTCTGTAAACAATAATAGTAATAAAATAGCTTACAATTCTATAATAATATGTTCCAAATATTGTTACAAGCTCTTACATTAACGTCTTTTCACAATGATCCTTTGAATAAACACTACTATAATCACCACTTTACAGTTGTGGAAAGTGTTGCACTAAGAGGTTGATGTGCCCCAGGTCACATAGCTGTGATGTAAAAAATCAAGAATTCAAATAAGAAGAGTGACTCTCTGTTATCTGCCTCCAAAAATTTTTAAAAGAACCCAATTCCATAAAACAAAGGAATTTCTAATACATATATTTATGTCATTACTATCTAATTAGCCCTATTTTCCCTCTCATCAACCATGACATATATGTATTCAAAAAGTATTAATATTTGATATTGTGATTGTAAGTTTTGTAATCTAGTAGAGGAAATACAACATGTACACTTTTAGCTATAATACAAAGTAAAATATGCAAAGACCCAAAAAACTTTAAGAAACAGTGATCTAAGAGCTCAGAAGCATAAAAAGCCATTTCAAGGATGGGGATGTATATGTGCTGACAAACCAGATTTAAAAGAAAAGTCAGTTTACATGAGAGAACTTGAAGAGATGGTAAGGATTACAAAATGCTGAAGAGGAAAGGGAGTTTTATTTTGAATAAAAGGTATAAAGAAAATGAAATGAACAAAATGTTTTGGGAATAAAAAATAATTCACTTTGATTGTGAAAGGGACTATAGGAGATGAAGTCAGCAAATTAGGGTGAGTTCAGATTTAGGGGTGAGAGATGAACAAGTGACTTTGAATCTCATTCTCCAGGAAAGAGGGAGGCAGGGCAGCCTTTGAAGTATTTTAATATTGATAAATGACTCAAATTCAAGTAAATTTATGTGGCAACTGGTATCAAATAGATTAGAGGAGAAGGTCATAAAAGTAGGAAATCTATTTATGTAGTAATTCAGGCAGTCAATTGACATTGAACATATATTTGTTTAAAATCCACTCCATTAAATCCTGGAGGTTTCTCTTTCCTGGAGGGTTTGAGAAATTATAATTTAGTAATTTTAGTTTTAAAATCCCTTAGATTCATTCCTGTGAAAGCATATTCTTCATATCCAGCCAAAGTTTACATTTTAAAGAAAACTGTTTGAACTGTCTGATGAAAAGGGAAATAATCATCTCATAGTGTTTGACAGTACTCAAGCATTCAACTACTCATACAGCTGAAACCTGTACTTAAGTCCTACTACCAGTAGATGGCAGTTATAAGCTTTTGTCTTGGGAAAAAAGTACTGCAGCTTTCCTCTCTTAAACTAGGGAAGGATAAAAACAGATGAAAGAAAAGAAAAAATAAGAATTTAACAATGTAAATAAAGGGAGGAAAAGAAAGAATGGGGGAAAGAACTGAAAAAAGATAGGGGTGATAGAAGCTGAGCTTGCATTTTCAGACAAGATTGGGTGGACTCTGGGTGGTATGGGTATAGACAGGGCTTGTATTTTCAAATTGTTCCTTAGACATGAATAATGTCTAATGAATTATTAATAATTCAGAGCTATATTTCTATTACTTAATTTGCATGTATCTCCTTGTATTGGATTCTAGGCAGATACTAAAGAAAAATATTTTCTTGTTTCATATTCTCTTCTACTCAGTACAGTAAAGAGGAGTTGTAGCTATATTTAAATGGTGCTGCACAGACATTTTGACCTGAGTAGCAAGATATTTAAAAATGAGAATTAAAAACACTTAGTTGTATCAGTATGTTTGCAGTACATAATGATTAAATTCATGTTTGAGAGTTGGTATATGCACATGCCAATTCTTTTTTTCACCCCCTTCCCTGATGTCCCCCATCTCTTGTTCACCTTCCCTTGTGCAAAAATCTAGTTGTTTCCTATTATGTATTTTTTTGTTTTGGTCTTTATTAATATTTTGAACATTTCATATAAAAGAAACCATGTTATATTTCAGATTGTTTCTCTGATTTATTTCTCTTAACACCATGGTCTCAAGTGCATCTATTTCCTGCAAAAGACTCAAGTTTATCATTTATGATAGAATATTATTCGATTGTATATCAGTATCATATTTTCTTTATCCAAACATCTGTTGTTGGTCTTATAGGCCCCAAGATTTTGGTATTATGAATTGTGCTTCCATAAATATAGGTATGCATGTATCACTGTGATATAATGTCTTTATCAATTTGGGAAGATACCTAGAAGGGAAATTGCTGGGTTGAATTGAACTTCTATTTTTAGTTTTTTGAGAAATCTTTATATTGATTTCCACAGTGGTTGTATGAGTTTACTTTTCTCCCAACAATATATAGGGATTCTTTTTTACTCACAGTATCACCAACACTTTTTATTATTGTTATTTCATTTCTTGATGAAAATAATTCTTTCTGAAGTAAGATAGAATCTGTATTGTTTTAACTTGCATTTTTCCAGTGGCCAGAAATGTTGAGCATTTTTTTCATGTATTTATTGGCCGTTTGCACTTATGAGAAGTGTCTATTCATTCAAGTTGTCCATTTTTTGACTAGGTCTTTTTGGAGAAAGTAATTATTTAAGTTCCTTATACATTTCAGATATTAGTCCACTGTCCAAGCAATAGCTAGGATTTTTCTCATTTTGCATTTTGTCTCACCACTTTGTTGGATATTTTCTTTTCTGGGCAGGAGATTTTTAATTTGACATGATCCCCTTTTTAAATTCTTTCTGCTATTTCTTGTACAATAGGGGTTCTGTTCGTAAAGTCCTTGCTTAATTCTATGCCTTAATAACTTTACTTATTTTATTTTCTAGCAAATTGTTTCTGTTTTCATATTTAGGACGTTGATCAACTTTGATTTCAGTTTAGTACATGGCAACAGTTTTGAGTCTAGATTCAATCTTCTGCATTTGTGTAGCCAGTTTACACAGCACTATTTGTGAAAGAGCCTATCTTCCCTCTAGCATGATTTTTTGCCACTTTGTCGAAAATCAGATTACTGAATGTGCCTCTGGTTATTTCTGAATCCTCTCTTCTCTTTCACTGATTCACATATTCGTACTACCACCATATGCTTATTGTAACTGTAGCTTTGTAATATAATTTGAAGTCCAGGACCCACAATACACAGTTGTTGGTCAGCATTTATTTTGCTATCGTGGGTCTCTTCTGGTTGCACATAATGTTTAGGAATGTCTTATGTAATTCTGTAAAGAATGCTGTTGATATTTTGATTGGAATTGCATGAAATCAGTTTTTGCAGTGTTGCCACTTTGAAAATATTGGTTCTGATACAGGAAAGAGGTTATCTTTTTCTGATATCCTTTTTAATCTCCTTTTCTAGATATTGTGGTTTTCATTGTAGAAATCTTTTACTTCCTCTCTTATCTTAATTTCAAAATATTTAATTTTTTGCCAAGGATTTAGCACAGTGGTTCTGCCACCTGCTTCACCAGTGCAAGGTCCCAAGTTTGATGCCTGGTACCAAAAATAAACAAAACAAAATATTTAATTTTTCTTGATGCTATTGTGAATGGTGTTGCTTTCCTAATTTCTTTTTGGTGAGTTCATTATACATGTACAAGAAAGCTATTGATATGTGTGTGTTGATTTTATATCCTGCCACATTACTGAATTTTGTTAATAATATCAGGAGTCTTTTAGTGCAATTTTTTGGGAATTCTATGTGAAGAATCAGCTTATCTGCAGATAATGGTAATTTGACTTTTTCTTTTCCTATACATATCCTCTTTTTCCTCTCTTACTTGCCTGATTTTTCTGGCCTTTACTTCAAATACTATATTGAACAGGAGTAGTGTTAGTAGATATCCTTGTCTCGTTCCTGATTTTAGAGGGAAAGTTTTCCAGATTTCCTCATTTTAAGTTATGTTGGCATTAGGTTTGTCATTAGTGGTTTTTATTCACTTGACATAAGGTTCCTCTGTATCTGCTTTTTTCAGATGTTCATCATGAATGTATGATGGATTTTCTTAAAGACCCTTTCTGCTCCTTTTGAGAAAATCTTGATGTTATTACTTCTGTTTGTGCAATGCTACATGTAATGACTTGCATATGGCTAACCATCCTGTATACCTTAGATTAAGCCTATTTCATCACAAAATATTATGTTTTTGATGATCTATTGCATTTTGTTTGCCAGCATCTTGTCAAAGATTTTTGCTTCTGCATTCGTGAAATAGATTAGCCTGCAGCTTTCTCTTTAATTTGAGTCCATGTCAGATTTGGAAATGAGGGTTAATACTAGCTTCCAAGAAAGTCTTTGGTAGTACTCTTTCCTTTGAATTTCATTGACTTTTAAAAGTATTGATTGGGTTTGATATTCCCGTATTTTCTGGTAGATCTCAGCTGTGATTCCATTGTGTCCTGGGTTTTTCTTAATTGTTAGGTTTTTTTTCTTTTACTTCTTTAATATTATTGCTAGGTATTGCATTATTTTAAAAAAAATCTTCTTGCTTCACATGTGAAAATACCGAATAGTTTCTCTGGTGTGAAAAACTATAATTATACATAAGATCCTAATGGTATAATTGACAATGTGAAATAGGAAGAAAAGGGCTAAAGGTGCAGGGGAAGTGGGAAGGGTAGGGGAAAGGAAATAAGAGAAAAGAAAAAAAATATGAGAAAAGTGTAAGGGGGAAAAGGAGAACCAAAACCTGTCATGTAAAGGTACAAGATCCCAATGATGAATGTAACTGTACTGTATACTTAAAATGTACCAATAAACTCAATGAGGAAAAATAATCTTCTTGCTTAATTCTGCTAACTCAGATGTATCTAGAAACCTTTCTATTTCTTCTGGATTCTCCAATTTATTGGTGTACAAGATTTCAAATAATCACTATTAACCTTTTTTATTTCAGTGGTGTCTGTTGTGGTTTCACTTTTTCATTTTTAATTTCATTTCTTTTAATCCTTTCTTTTTTGATAAGATTAGCTGAAGTTTTGTATACTTTGCTTACTCTATCAAAAAAAACTCTTTGACTAACTTATTCTTTACATTGTTTTTTAAATATGAAATTTATTAATTTCTGGCATGATCTTTATAAATTATTTCCCTGTACTATCTTTGGATTGGGATTGTTCTTGTTTTTCTTTAAAATTAATTTTATTGGTACATTTTAGGTATGCAATATAATGACATTCATCATTTGAAATTGGCACCTTTACATAATCTATCTTGGTTCTTAGTTTTTTTCCCCATTCCCCTGTGCTCCCTTCCATCCTTCCACCTCCCCTATTTACAAAGATTTTGTTTCCACTTTTTTCATTTTCTCATGTTAATTCCATTTCCTTCTTTCTTTTCACCTACCTTGCCCATTTTCCCTTCCCCTTTGCCACATTTCTTCCAATTTCACATTATCTACTATATCTTTTAGTTCTTATTTATGCTTTCAGGTCCTCATACTAGAGAAACTATTTGGTATTTACACGTGTGTCCTATTTATTTCACTTAAGAGTATTGCCTCATTGTGCATCCATTAAGTTATAAACATCTCTAGTTTCTCATACTTTACAGCTCAGTGGTACTCCATTTTATAGAAAACCCATATTTTCTTTATCCAACCTCCAGTTATGGGCAATTGGGCTGTTTCCAAGTTTTAGCTGTTACAAACTATGCTGCTATGAACATGGGTGCACATTATCACTGTGGTATGATTCTTTTAATTCTTTTGGGAAGATGCCCAGTTGGATCAAATGTGACTTCCAACCCTAGTTCTTTGAGGTGTCTACATACTGATTTCTACAGTGGTTGCACCAGTCCACAATTCCACCAGCAATGGAGCAGTGTTCCTCTTTCTCCACAGCCACATCAGAAATTGTAACTGGTTGATTTCATGACAGCAGCCATTCTTTCTGGAGCTCAGGGTTGTTTTCATCTGCATCTCTCAAATGACCACTGATGTTGTAAATATTTTCATATGTTTATTTGCTATTTCTACTTCTTTGTCTCAGAAATGTCTGTTCATTTCAGATGCTCATTTTTGGATTGGGTCTTTAAATTTGGGAGGTCTGATTTTTTAAAATGTTCTATATATTCTAGGTAGGAGACTTTTGTCTGAGGAACAGCTCGTGAACATATTTTTCCACATTGTTGATTGTCTCTTCAGACTGTTGGTGGTTTTTCTTGCTGTGCAGAAGCTTTTTAATAAGAAGAGGTCCCACTTGTTGATTATTTTTGCTAGTTCACATGCAACTGAGGTATTGTTCATAAAATCTATTCCTACACCAGTGTCTTCAAGAGCTCTACCTAACCTCTCTTGCACACTGTTTACTGATTCTATTTTAATATTTAGATATTTAATCCATTTCACTTTTAGTTTAGTGCATGGGGAAAGATAGATCTAGTTTTAATCATTCCCAATTGAAACTCAGTTTTTCCAGCACCATTTATTAAAGAGGTAATGTTTCCTCCTGTGAATATGTTTGGCTCCTTTGTAAAAGATGAGGTGGCTGAGTGTGTCTGGAGTTGTTTCTGCATTTTCTAAGGTGTTCCACTGGACATCAGGTCTGTTTCTTTGTGAGTACCATGCTGTTTTATCAAAGTAGCTTTGTAGTAGTTTCAAGTTGGGGATTTTGATTCCCCTAACTTCTCTTTATTGCCTAGAATTGTTTTAGCTATTCTAGGTCTTTTCTGGTTGTAGAATGAATTTTTGGATTATTTTTTCAATGCCCTTGTAGTATGCTGCTGGAATTTCAATTGTGATTGCGTTAAATCTACGTAGTATTTTGGAAGTATGGCCAATTTCACTATATTGATTCTTTCTACTCAGGAGCAGTGGATATCTTTCTGTTTTCTGATATGCTGTTCAATCTCTCTTTTCAGAGTACTATCATTTTCAGGATAGAGGTCTTTGATTTTTTTTGTTAGGTTGATTCCTATATATTTCAATTATTTGGATGCTATTGTGAAAGGAATTGTTTGTGCCATTTCTCTCTCAGTGAGTCTGTTGTTTGTGTACAGGAAAGCTATGGATTTTTGTGTGTTGACCTTGTTTCCAGCTACTTTACTGAATTTGGTTATTAAGTCTGGAAGACTTGGTGGAGTTCTTGGGGTCTTCTATATGGAGGATCATGTCATCTGCAAATAATGACAATTTGATTTCTTCATTTCCTATCTTCATTCCTTTTATTTCTTTCTGTTTTCTAATTGCTGTGGCTAATGTTTCCAAAACTATAATAAACAGGAGCGGTGAAAGTGGTAATCTTTTTCTTGTTTCTCATTTTAGTCTGAAGGATTTCAGTTTTTGGCCATTTAGCATGCTATTGGCTGTTGGTTTTTTATAGAAGGCTTTTACCAGATTGAAGTAGTGACCCTCTATTACAAATTGTTGTAGAGTTTTTATCATGAATGTATGTTTGAATTTTTCAAACACCTTTTCTGCATCTATTGAGATGATCATAGGTTTTTTCCCTTGGTTCTATTAATATGGTGTATTACATTTATTAATTTGCATATATTGAACCATCCCTGCATCCCTGGGATGAATCCCATTTGGTCAGGGTGTATGATCTTCTTGAGGTTCTTCTGCATTTCATTTGCCAGTATATTATGAAGGATTTTTGCATCTGTGTTCATTAATGAGATTGGCCTATAGTTCTCTTTTTGGGTTGGGTCTTTCTCTGCTTTGGACATCAAGATAATGCTTGCTTCCAGGAATGAATTTTGCAGTATTGCTTCCCTTTAAATTTCTTTGAAGAGTTCAAACAGGAGTGGTAGTAATCCCTCTCTGAATGTCTTGTAGAATTCAGCAGTGAAGCCCTCAGGGCCCAGACTTTTCTTAGTTGCTAACTTTTTAATTAGGTTTTCAATTTCATTGGTTGATATTGCGTTGTTAAGAATTTGAAGTCATCTTCATTCAACTTTGGTAATTAAATGTATCTAGGAATGTGTTATTTTCTTCTGTATATTCCATTTTACTGGGGTATAGGTACCCAAAGTAGGTATTGATGATTCTCTGGATTTTTGCTGGTTCTGTTGTAATTTTACACTTCATTCCTAATTGTGTGGATTTGGGCCTTTGCTTTTTTGATAAGGTTGGCTAAGGGTTTGTCAATTTTGGTTATTCTTTTGAAGGATCAATTCTTGGCTTCATTGATTTATTTTTTGTCATTCTTTTTATCTTCATGGCACTGATTTCTGCTCTGATATTTATAATCTCCTCCCTTTTATGGGCTTTAGGTTTGCCCTGCTCTTCTTTTTCTAGAAGTTTGAAGTTGAGCATCAGGGTGTGTAATTGAGCTTGCTCTGTTTTCCTAATGAGTACTGACTGCTAAAATTTCCCTCATAAGACTGCTTTCATTGTGTCCCATAGATTCTGGTATCTTGTACTTTCATTGTCCTTTAATTGTAGGAACTGTCAGGTTTATTCTTTAGATTCTGCTGTGACTCATTCATTATTCAGAGTTGTTATTCAATTTCCATATGTTTTTGAATTTCTTCTGGCTTATTTTGCTATTCTCCAATTTCATCACACTATGATCTGATAATATACAGGGGATAACTTTAGTTCCTTTGCACTTACTTAAACATATTCTATGAGTGAGTATGTGGTTTGTTTTGGAAAATGATCCATGTGCAGCTGAATAGACTGTGTATTCTGATTTTCTGGGGTGAAACACTCTGTAAACATCTGTTAAGTTCATTTGTTCAAGAGTTTGATTCAGTTCTATCATTTTTTGTTTACTTTTTGTTTAGTTGGTAAATCTATTTGTGACAGAGTCATATTGAGTTTCCCCACTACTATTGTATTAGTGCTTATTTGATTTTTATTGTCTGTTTGTATTTATTTTATATAGTTGTTTGCACTAGTGCTTGGTGCATATATATTTATGATTGTTATCTCTTTCTCATGGATTGTTCCCTTTGCAAGGATGTAGTATCCTTCTTTGTCTTAATTAGCGTTTGTTTGAAATCCACTTGATCTGCAAAAAGGATAGCTACTCCTGCTTTTTTTTTTTTCTTGTTTAGTTCCTGTTTCATGGAATATTGTTTTGCATCCTTTAACTTTCATACTATGCATTTCTTTTGGAATTAAGTTTGTTTCCTGTATGCAACACATTGTTGCATTGTGTTCTTGACCTATTCTGCCAGTCTATTTCTTTTGATTGGTGAATAAAGAACATTAATACTGATGGTTATAACTGACATGTATTGAGTTATGCTTGTCATGACATTTCTTTTTGTTAGATTCTCTCCCTTTGCTTTTAATTTCTTGTCATTCCTGATGGATTCATTCTGCTGCACTTCCTGAGGTTGTGTTCCTCATTTTCTTTTCCTGGCATGTTGTTTAAACATTTTTGGAGTGCTTGTTTGCTATTCATGAAGTTCCTAAGGTGGTCTTTGACATGAAAGGATTTTATTTCTCTGTCAATTGTGAAAGATAGTTTTGCAGGGTACATCAATCTGGATTAGAGGCTGTTTTCCTTAGGGCTTTAAATACATCACTCAAAGCTCTTCTTGCCTTCAGGGTTTTTGTTGAGAAGTCTACTGGAAGTCTGATGATGGG
Organism: Fukomys damarensis; assembly: GCF_012274545.1. Lineage (NCBI taxonomy): Eukaryota > Metazoa > Chordata > Mammalia > Rodentia > Bathyergidae > Fukomys > Fukomys damarensis. The sequence goes on along the minus strand of NW_022900951.1, from coordinate 62,950,127 downwards.
CTTTCCTTTTTATGTGATTTATTTCTTTTTTCTAACTGCTTGTAGAATTTTGTTTTTCTGGAATCTTAACTATTATATGACTATGTATAGATTTTTTTTTTATCACGGCTAGTTGGACTCCTATATCCCTCACACATCTGCATGTCAAGTTATTTTCCTCTATTTGGGAAGTTTTCTGCCATTACTTTTGTGAACAGTTTTTTTTAATGTCATCTGCAGTCTCTTCTGTTTCTTCATTGATTCCAATCAGTCTTATGTTATTGTTTTTTGCATCATCTAACACCTGCTGGATTTATTTCTCATGGTCCCTTACTATTTTTGAGAAATTTTTATTTTCCTCATCACTAATTTCAATCCTATCTTCTATACCTGAAATTCTGTCCTCACATTGTCCCATTCTGCTGTGTAAACTTTCAATGGAGTTTTTATTCTCCTGCAAATCTGTTTGCATCTTTTTTATGGATTCCATTTTTTTCCTAGGTTGGGATTCCATCATGTTCCTCAGCTCCTCTATTTTTTAAAATCTGTATCCTCTCTAGATTTATTAATCATGTGTTGTACTATGGGTGAAATCTCTGCTCTTTCTGAGAAATTATTTCTGATTTCATTTTTTCCAGTTTCTCTTTTGTTGCCAGTTCAGCAAATCGAGGTCATTGAGTATCACGTTGTTGCATTCAATTTTCCTTTGGGTTTGCCTTAGGTGATCTGAAAGACTGGTTTTGAGACTTGTTTACGTGTTTTTGCATTTCAACTGGTGCAGCCTGCTATGCCTGTTTTGAGGCAACTTTTTGCTCATCCAGTGGTCTTCAATTCTCAGCAAGCCAATGAGCAGCTGTTTCTGTGCTTCTCACCTGTACACTAATTCCTAGGTTCAGAATGGTGGCTTTCTGGAACCTTGCAATGACCTGTTGTCTGGGTGTGCCTTTTGCTGGGGCATATATGTACCTGTTGTCCAAGAGGACCTTTGTCTTGGGGCTGTGTACCCCAGTTTCTGTTGTCTGAGTGGGCCTCTGGCTAAGGTCTCCATATATTTATCAATGGTATTGGGGTGAACCTCCAGCTGCTGCTATGTTCCTATGTAGCTCTTTTTCAGGTGGGCCCTTGGCTGTGGCCTGTGTGCCCAAGCCATTGGAGTCAGGGCAGGGCCCTGTCTGGGATCTTCCTGCAACCACACTGCTCTGATGCACCTGATTGTTATTATTTTTCTAGGACCCTGAGATGTATTATTAGGTTATTTATTTAGGCTCACTCTGCTCTGTTTTTCTGAAGTAGAAATTTACCACTGTGAACTTCTTTCTTGTGATTGTTTTCACTTCATTCTATATCCTGTGGTATGTTGTACAAACATTGTATGAGGCTAAGACATATCTAATTTCTTTATTTCTTGTCTCATTAATTATTTGATTATATTTTTAATTTCCATGTATTGGAAATTTGTATAATTTCTGTGGTTTCTTTTGCATTTATTTTTAGTTTATTTGCATTATGGCCTAATAATATACATGGGTTACTATTAATTTTTCTATCAGTGTAAGCATGCTTGCTTCATTGGCTATTTTTCAGAAAGTTCAATATATTGTTGAGTAGAATCTGCATTCTCTTGTTGTGTAGAACAGCCTGTAGACATCTATTTAATCCACTTATGTGAAGATAGCATTCCGCTGTGATTTTGAATTGTTGATTTTTTTTGTCTTTTTGACCTGTCAACTTATGATAATGTTATTTTTTGGGTCCATCACTATAACTGTGTTGGTGTTTATGTCATCTTTTATATTCAGTTGTGCTTGCTTTTTGAAATTAAATCTACTTCTGTTATACACACACACACACACACACACACACACACACACACACACAGATTACTGCTATTCTTCCTTTTCAGTGGTTCCCTGAACTAATACAGCATGACTTTTGCCTAACTTATTCTAATCAGTTTTGGCATGTAATTGACTTTGCCTAAAAATAGGATAGTTGCTCATTTTCAGGCTCTCTTTTCATGATATATTGTTTTCTACCTTTGATGCTTAGTATATACCTTTTTATGGATGAAATGTGTTTATTGTGTACAGCACATATTTGCATTTTGTATTTTATCAAATGTGACAATTTATGTCATTGCTTGGGGAATTGAAAATATTCACATTGAAAATTATGACCAAAAGATATGACCAAAAGCATCCTTGATGCTGATATTTTGTTCCCCCAAGTGCTTAACTACTTACCTTGCCTGGTGTATTCATCTCATTAGATCTTGTGGCATGATTGGCTTTATTGTCTCCTTCTGATATCCTTGAACAGTTTTTAGAGTGCTGATTAGGTAGTCATTAATTTATTAAAGTGTTTGTTGTCATAGGAAGTCACTATTTTTTCCATCAATTTTAAAAGATATTTTTGCAGGATATATTAGTCTGGACTGGAAGTTGTCTATTTTCAGGATTAAAATACTTCACTCCAAGATCTTCTGGTTTTTATGTTTTGTGTTGAGAAATCTGCTATAATTAGAATGCTAATTTAATATCTTCATTTTTATGATAGTTATTTTTTCATTAAGTTTATTAGTAATCTTTAGTTATACAGTACAGTAACATTAATCATTGGGATCTTGTACCTTTATATGATGTATCTTGGTTCTTATTTTCCCCCATACCTTTGCATTCCCTTCACCCCTGCCACCCTCCCCTATTTATAAACACTTTGTTTCCATTTTTTCATTTTCTCATATTTTTCCTTTCCCTTCTTTCCTTTCCCCTACCCTTCCATGTCCCCTACTCCTTTAGCCCTTTTTTTCCTATTTCTCATTATCAACTATACAATTTGGACCTTATTTAAACTTTTAGTTTTTCAACCAGACAAACTATTCGATGTTTACATATGTGTGTCCTATTTATTTCACTTCACATTGTGGCCTAATTATGCACCCATTTAGCTAAAAATGTCTCTAGTTTCTCATTCTTTATGGTTGAGTAGTACTTCATTTTATAGAAAAACCACATTTTCTTTATCCACTCTCCAGTTGATAGGCAATTGGTCTGTTTCCAAGTTTTAGTTATTAAAAATGTGCCACTATAAACATGGGTGAGCATATATCACTGTGGTATTATTCTTTTAATTCTTTTTGAAAGATACCCAGCAGATGGATACCTGGATCAAATTGGACCTCTGATCCTAGTTGTTTGAGGTATCTCCATATTGATTTCAAATTTGGTTGCACCAGTCTGCACTCCCCTAACCATAGAGAAGTATTCATTTCTTCCCACAACCCCACCAGCATTTGTAATTGGTTGATTTTTTTTCTTAATTGGTACATTTTAGGTATACAAGACATTTATATTCATCATTGGGATCTTGTACCTTTACATGATGTATCTTGCTTCTTATTTTTCCCCATTTCCCTGGCCTCCCTTCACCCTCTCTAGTCTTCCCTATTTAGAAAGACTTTGTATATATTTTTTCCTTTTTCTCTTATGTTATTTTCCCTTCTTACCTTTCCCTTACTCCTCCCAGTTCTCCTTCAACTTTAGACCTTTTCTTCCTATTATACAATGTCAATTATACATTTTGATCCTTATTTACACTTTTAGTTTATCATAAAAGAGACACTATATGGTATTGACAAGTGTGTCGTATCAATTTCACTTAAGAGTATGTCCTCCATGTGCATTCACTTAGCTATAAATGTCTCAGTGTCTCATTCTTTATAGCTGAGTAGTACTCCATTTCACAAAAAAACTTCTTTATCCAGTCTCCAGTTGATTGGCAACTAGGTTGTTTCCAAGTTTTAGCAATTACAAACTGTGCTGCTATATACATGGGTGAGTATATATCACTGTGGTATGATTTTCTTAATTCTCTTGGAAAGATACCCAGCAGGGGAATACTTGGGTCAAATGGGACTTCTAATTCTAATTGTTGAAGGAATCTCCATAGTGATTTTCACAGTGGTTACACCAGTCTGCACTCCCATCAACAATGAAGGGTTCCTGTCTTCCCACAAACCAGCCAGCATTTGTTATTGGTTGTTTTCTTGACAGCAGCCATTCTTTCTGGTGTGAGGTGGAATCAGTGTTTTCATCTTCATCTTCATTTCTTTAATAACCAGTGATGTTGAACATTTTTTTCATATGTTTATTTACTGCTTTTACTTCTTTGTCTGTGAATGTCAGATGCCCATTTTTGAAATGGATCTTTATATTTGAGGGTGGCCTGAACTTTTTTTGAGTTCTTTGTATATTCTCAATAATAGACTTTTCTCAGAGGAACACCTTGAAAAACTTTTTAAAAATATTATAGGTTGTCTCTTAGCTCTGTTTGTGGTTTCTCTTGTAGTGCAGAAGCTTTTTAAAAAAGATGAAATCCCTCTTCATTCTTTGTGCTAGTTCCCATGCTACTGAGGATTTTTCATGAAGTCTTTTCCTATGCAAATGTCTTCAAGAGATCTACCTAAGTTATTTTCCAAAAAGTGTAGTGCTTCTTTATTAATATTTAGATCTTTAATCCACTTCAATTTTAGTTTAATGCATGGTGAAATATAGGGGTCTAGTTTTAGTCTTTGGCAAGTTGCAATCCAGTTTTTCCAACACCCTTTATTAAAGAAGCTATCTTTCCTCCAGTGAGGATGGTTGGCTCTTTTGTCAAAGATGAGGCAATGAATACTCTTGGAGTTGTTTCTGTATCTTCCAGTCTATTCCAGTGATCCTTGGGTCTATTTCTTTGCTAGTACCATGCTGTTTTGTCACAGTGGCTTTGTAGTTTAGTTTCAAGTTGGAGATTTTGATAACCCCTGCATATCTCTGTTGCCTAGAATTGCTTTTGCTATTCTGGGTCTCTTCTGCTTCAAAATAAATGTTTGGAATATTTTCTCTATTCAGTGAAATATACTGTTGGGATTTCAATTGGGATTCCATTGAATTGTATTTCAGTGTTTGAAGTATGGTCATTTTCACTATATAGGTTCTTCCTACCCAGGAACAAGGGATATCTTTCTATTTTCTTATATTTTCTTCTGTCTCTTTTTTCAAAGTGTTACAGTTCTCTATGTAGAGAACTTTTGCTTCCTTTTTTAGATTGATTCCTGGATATTTCATTTTATTGCATGCTAGTGTGAAAGGGTGTGTTTGCCTTATTTCTCTCACAGTGACTTCGCTATTTCTGTACAAGAAGGCTATTGATTTTTGAGCATTTACCTTGTATCCAGCTACTCTATTGAATCTGTCAATTAAGTCTAGAAGTACTTGGGTCTTCTATGTAGAGTATCATATTGTTAGCATGTAATGACAGTTTAATGTTTTCCTTTCCTATCTTTATTGCATTTATTTCTTTCTCTGGTACAATTGCTGTGGCTAGTGTTTCCAAAACTATATTGAATAGGAGTGGAAATAGTGGAAATACTTATCTTGTTCCTGATTTTAGTATGAATGTTTTCAATTTTGGAGCATTTAGTATGATGTTGGCTGTTGGATTTTCATAGATTGCCTTTATCAAGTTAAGATAGAGATCTTCTACTTTAATTTTCTTCAGGGTTTTTATTATGAACGGGTGTTGAATTTTGTCAGTTGCCTTTTCTGCATCTATTAAGATGAGTATATGGTTTTTATCCTTGACTATGTTAATATAGTGTATTACGTTTATTGATTTGTGTAAGTTGAACCATCCTTGCATCGGTGCGATAAATCCAACTCGTTCAGGGTGTTTGATCTTGATGATCCTCTGTATTCATTTTGCCACTGTCTTTTGAGGAGTTTTGGCTCTATGTTCATTAGGGAAATTGGCCTGTGGATCTCTTTTTTGGTTGGGTCTTTCCCTGATTTTGGAATCAAAGTAACACTTGCTTCCAGGAATGAATTTGGAAGTATTGCTTCCCTTTCAATTTCATTGAAATGTTTCAAAATTAGTGGCAATAGTTCTTCTCTAAATGTTTTATAGGTTTCAGCAGTGAAGCCCTCAGGACCTGTGCTTTTCTTTGTTGATACATTTTAAATTTCACTGATTGTAATTGGGGTGTTTAAAATTTTTATATCTTCTTTGTTCAACTTCATTAATTCATGTATATCGATAAATCTTTCCATTTCTTCAGTATTTCCCATTTTATTAGAGTACAGGTTCTAAAAGTAGGTATTGATGATCCTCTGGATTTCTCCTTATCTTTATTTTTAATATAGATATTTGTTTCTATAATTTTAATTTGAAAATTTATTTTCTTCATCTTGAGTTTGATTGTTTTTTGTTTGCCCTCATACTCAAATAGTGATTTTATATTTATTATTAATCTGTCAGTTTTTAGAATGCTATATTTAATTAAGACATTTTAATAAATTCCCCAAATATCCTTCTGTTAGTAATTTCTAATTTCATATTCTGTGGTTGTGTAGTATGCTCCATATTTTTAAATTATTTTTAAATTAATTTCAAGCATGTTGAGCATTATTTAATGATCTAACGTATTAGATACTCTTAAAAAGTTTCATATATTTATGAGAAAAATTTGTAATCTGCATTTGTTGGGTGATGCATTTGATGGCCTATCAGAAGATTTTCTTGTTAATATTGTTCAAGTTTTTAATTGTCTTTTTCATATTTTAAGTACTTCTTGTACCCATTAATAAAAATTTAAAAAAAAACTATTAAGCTTTTATTTTTGAATTCCTGAATACTTCCTTTAATGTTATGAATCTTATATGTTTCAGAACTATGCTTTTGGGTGCATATAAACCTATAATTATTAAATCTTATTGATAAATTTATACTTCTCTCAATATATAGTGTCTGTTGTTATATCTATTAGATTTTTTTTTATTTTAAAACGCACTTTTTCCTAAAATTAGCATAGCAATTCCTGCTCTTTTGACTATGTTTTGTAGTTATATGTCTTTCCAATTTTGATCTTAATTGGTTTAATTCAGTGTATAGAGTTCTTCCATTTCAGTTGGCTCATTTTAAATCCAATCATCTACCCATTTTTTCCTTATGATTAAATTATCTAATCTATTTGCTTCAATTAATTAGACTAGGGTTTACATCTGCCATTTGGACTTTTATTTTACATGTATTTTTTGTTATCAATCAACCCTCTATTTCTTTAATCATGCCTTTTTGTTTAGTATACACTTTCTAAAGCACCGTTTAACTTGTATCTTATAATTTTAATCTTTTTTTCTCAGAAGTTTTCCATTGATTTAAATTAAAATCTATTCCTAATCAGCACTTAAATTCAACAATACAGGGAAATACAATTTAATATATTTTTTCTCTGCCTGTCCCTGTGATATTTTATTATAAAAGTTATGTCTATATATTATAGTCAATAACATTTTATATTTATTATTTCATAAAATTCCCCTTTAAGACACATAGAAGGAAAAACAAGTAAAAATATATAGATTTATCCTAGCATATTTTCATATATGTGAGGAATAGGGAAAGGGGACATTACTAGAACCTCTGTAGTAAGTCTTAGTCTCCTACAAGCTATGACAACACAAGGCAAATTAATTTATTATACAGGAAGGGCAGAAAAAATGAGACTTTGAGAAGAAGCTGAACTTTGGGTCTGATCAATGCTGCTCTGGGCAGCAAATATGAAAACCCCTGAGCTTTATTCTGTACATCAGGGGAAAACAAATGTAACAGATGACTAAGGTCATATAGTTCAGTACATCAGAGTAACTAATGTAAAATGTCACTTAGAGGGCAGCAGCAGCAGGAGCAGCAGCGTTGGTGGCAGTAGCAAAAATCCTAGGACAATGAGGAACTACACAGATGAAGATTTTGTGCCTTCCAGGATGTTTTCTGCTCTTGTAACCTTGTCCTGGAGCATCACAGCATCATAGGGCCATGGAGGTCCTAGCTGTGACTAGGGGCCAACATGAAGTTATGTCTCAACATGCAGTAGCCAGCCTGTGAGCAGGAGAACTTGGCCTAATCAAATGATTTGTTTCTGCAAAATAATGTATAATTGCTCCCAACACATTTATAGTCACTTTCACCTTTACCATTATTTCTTCACGTAGATTTGAATTGTTGTATACTAGTATATCATTTCACTTTGAAGGAAACCCTTCATTTCTTGTAAGGCAGACATGAGAGTGATTAATTCTCAAACATTTTTACATAGAAATATCATAATATTTACATTTCACAAAATTTGGTTATATTTAATGTAGATAGCTTGGTTGATATTCACATCAGCCTTTTCAGTATGTTGTCCCTTTGCCTCTGTCTACAATGTGATCTGATTAGAAGTTACTTGTAATTATTATCGTGCATCTCTATACATGGTAAACTCTTTTTCTTTTCCTAATTTTGTGATTTATTTATCTTTTAAAAGTTTGGCAAAAACATATGTATGTGAGAAGTTCCTACATAGGGCTCACTGAGCATCTTGTAAGTGTTGATTTTCATCTAATTTGTTTAGTTTTGGAACACTGTACAGTTATTCTTTTGCTCCTTTTTCTCTTTGTGGGACTTGCATCGTGTGTATGTTGGTATGCTTTAAACCATTGTATGTTATGGTTTCTGTTACATTGAAGGGAAAATGACATTTGACCTATCTTCATATTCACTTATCTTTTTCTACCAGTTTCAATTTACTGTTGAGATCCTGTACAGAAGTTTTTATTAAAGTTAATGTAACTTTCCTTTCTTTGCTATAAACTCATTAAATGCTTCTCAGAAACCCTACTATCTAATAAATGACAAAGAAAATTGCATGTATTTGTGATGAAAAATGTGAGGCTTTCACATGTTTAGTCATTGTAAAATGAGTAAATCAAGAAAATCAACATTTTATCACCTTTTATATCTTGGTGCTGGTACCAGTGAGGATGCAAATAAAGCAGATCAATTTCTTTTAACTTTGTATTAGTGCACGTTTGCATTCCTCATAGGGAATAGTCACATGTACGCAATACATTTTAATTCCTTTTCTTCATCCTCTTTCTCTTCACTCCTTCTCTTTTTATCCATCTCTTGAACCCCCTACTTTTTTTTACAAATTTGTACTACATAATGCTTCCATTCTTTGTGTGGAGTTGGTACATATACATAATACTTCTTAATTTTTTTTTCTCTCTGTTCCCTCCATCTCTTGATTCCCTTACCCTTTGAGAAAAGCAGTGGTGTTCATGAGATAATCAAAAACTTGCACCAGAAAGTGCATGTATGCATAAAGTGGGGGAGAAAAAATACACAAATATAGTAAGGTAAACTGAGAGAGAAGACTATTAGACAAATTCTAGTTTCAGAGATAATTATAAAGGTAAGTCAAACCACCCCATAATCCAGGCACTGATTACACCACACACAGTTCCAGTATGAAAAATAGAAACAAAGTCTTTGTAAATAGGGAATAGTGAAGAGGGTGAAGGGAGGGCAGGGACATGGGGAAAAAACAAGAACTAAGATATATCATGTAAATTTACAAGATCCTAATGTTAAATGTAATTGTTTTGTTTGCTTTAAATGTACCAATAAACTTAATGGGAAAAAACAAGCATTTTTGGGGAGGAGAACAAAACCCTTGAGAGAAGATGAGTAATTTAGTTGCAGCTGGGCTTTTGTGACCCACACCTAACTGAGCAAACACTATCAAATGTCCACTGTCCTATTTCACTTCTTCCTGGAGAACTGCCAATGTAGGCACTGTCCCTTTCCTTACCCATATACTATTAAGTTCTGTGCCTGTGGGATATCCTGCCTGCCACTTACCATTTAGATGCAACCACTTACCATTTAGATGCAACCATCATTAATTGTGATAGATCAAGATGACATGAGTAATAACTGCCTAACAGATTAGTAAAACTCTGGGTATGTCTGTGGATAATTTACATATAGGCTATAAAATGAGCAGGAATGACCATCCAATTCATATGTGGGAGGGACCAAACAGTAGGTTTGTACCTTGGACAGAATAAAAAGGGAAAGAAGAAAGAGGTCTACACTTCTTCTTCCTGGAGAAATTTTAGTCTTTGCCACTGCTTTGAGAACTTCAAGCTTCCAGCACAGAATCTTCAGTTTTTCAATGAATACCATTTGACTTCCTACACAGACTCACACCAGGCTCTGTCTGAAGTGAGCTTCTGGCCTTTGACCTTTCCCTGGACATTACAGCTCTACAGCATGCAGATAGCCATTTTGCACTCTTTCACCCTTGATCATACAAGCTGATATTATAAGCCATATATAGTAAATATTATATATTTTGTAACAATAATAATAGTAAATATATACTCCTCCAGTCATCCTTAATTATGCAAATTTTGGTACCAGAAAAGTGGGGCCTTTGCTGTGAAACTACCTGAGCATGTCATTTAGAAGCCTTCAGAACTTCTTTGTGGGAGGAATTTGAAAAAAATTTGGAGATGCTGGCTAGAGAAGACCTACAACATTATAAGCTAAGATTTATGGAAGATTGTTAGAAGACCAGAGTGCATATAGGAATATGGATATTAAAGGATAGGATCATGATGTTTCAGATAGAAATAAGGAGTATATTGAAAACTGGATTTCAGGCCACATGTTTTTCTCTGGCAAAGAATTTATCTAAATTTTGTTTATGTCCTAAGACCTTGAGTGAGGTTGAATTTAAAGGTGACAGACAAGTTGATCTGGTGGAGTAAATTTCAAGGCAGCCCGACATTCAGGATGAGACATGTATTCAGTTGGGGCTTTTAAACCTTTTTAATTATGAAAATGAGGAGCAAAAAGCCCATTTTTAAAGTTTTCCACTTTTCAAGAAAGTAAATGCCTGCAGAGATAGAGCAGAGGAGAGCTTAGTTGCTGAAAAGGTTAGTATTACAAATAATTCAATTTCTTTTGATTAGCAGAATGGAAAACTGCCTTAAGGGCATTACAAAACTGTCATATAGGGGACTTTGTACAAGCTGATGTAAATTACAGTCATCCTCTGCTTGCAACATAGTGACCAGGACTGACTTCATTGCATCGAATAGGCTGAAGTGGTGTATAAATAGCAAAACAAAAACAGATGTGATAACTTCACAGGGACACATACACAAGCTAAGGAGATCTCCACAGTAGAGATAAATTCTTTTCCCAAACTGATTGTTAACCCTCAGGACAAAATTAATGGAAATGTGAGAAAACAATGTAACAAAATATCTCCAAAAACTATTAACTACCCAAAAGTTAGTGTCACCAGCACTGAAGTGGAGAAAGTCACAAAGAATTCTAAAAGCACATGGTGAAAATAATGGAAGAGATTAAATAAAAAACAACTAAATCCATAATATGTTTTATGACCTTGAAGATGTAAACGAATGGATAAAATATTTATCTGATGAAATATATAGGAAGCTGGAAGACACACAGGAAAATAAGTTTGTAGTAAATAAGATGATACAAGATATACATTGCCATTTTTGTAAAGAATTACAAATTAAATAACGATCACACAGAAATCCAGGATAAATATTTCTACTGAAATTATCAACAGCAGAAATGAGTATGTGAGGACAGAATGTCAGAACTAGAGGACAAGATTGATATACTTAATGGGAGCCTATTAGAAAACAGTAAATTATGGAAACTGGATCCAACACCCATTAGATGACTATAAAAACCCTCAGAATTATAGGACTCAGGATTGTTGCTGTTCATTACTTTGGTGTGATGCAAAGGATGACAGATTACTTGGAGTCAGTGCCTATATTAAGCTACAATAGGGCTTAGAGAGACTACCAAAACTGAGACCCCTCAGTGTGAGAAAGTTTCAGGAAAAAGCAGCTACACATGAAGTATCTATGACCTTTTATTGACAGAACAAAGAAGCAAGGGTAAAGGAAAAAAAGGACACATGTTCAGGAATTCATATAGGGAACAGGAGAAGGACAAAGGAAGGACAAGTGGTCTGCTACATTTATGAATTTAGGAACAATCTCAGTAATGAATTAGAATATGGGAGGACAGTGGACAGAGCCTACATTTTGTAAGGCAATGTGTTTTGATCCTACCTGGACTGTAAACCTATAGCCCATCTTATAATCTTCCTATTTATTTTATTGACACACTTTAGATAGAGATAATGATCAAATTCATCATAGGGAATTTGTACCTGTGCATAATATATCTTGATTTACTTTTCCCGTAATGCCCTTCCATCTCTTCAACCGCTCTTCCTCTTCTTATTTACAAAGGCTTTGATTCCATTTTATTCATCTATTCTCTTTTTTCCTTTCCTTCTTTCCCACCTCCCCTTCCATTTTTCCCATTTCAAAGTATCTATTATACATTTTCATCCTTATTTATTTATTTATTTATTTTTCAGCTTTAATTGAGTTTATTGGTACATTTTAGGGCTACAGTACAGTTACATTCATTGTTGGGATCTTGTACCTCTACATAACAGGTCTTGGTTCTCATTTTTTCCCCTTGTCCCTGCCCTCCCTTCACCCCCTCCTGCCCTCCCCATCTACAACCACTTTATTTCCATATTTTCATTATCTCACATTTTTTTCTTTTCCCCTATTACCCTTCCCCTATCCATCCCACCTTCCCTACACCTTTAGCTCCTTTCTTCCCATTTAACAATCTCAGTAATCTTATTAGGATATTATGTATTATTACAGTTTATTCACACCAGAGAAACTATTCTACAATGATACAGTCATAGAAGCAACATGATATTAATACAAAAACAAACATGTTGACATATGGAATGGAATGAAGATGCAGAAACAACCTCAAGCACTTTCAGAATCTGATGTTTGAGAAAGGGGCATATAAATCCCTTTAGAGGAAAGATAGCCTTTAAATAAATGATATTGGAATACTGACTATTCACATGTGGAGGAATGAATCTTGATCCATATTACTCCCTAAAATAAAATAAAAATGGACCAAAGATGTAGATATAAAAACTACACTCAGTCTGTTTGAAGTAATTCTTTAAAAATTATGATAACATATGCACATCTTAGGACATCCTGAACACAACCCATTTGCACAATATAACACTAGGAATCAAGAAGTGGTATATCCAATTACAGAGCTTCTGCTAAACAAAGGGAACAAGCAACAGTGAAGAGATAACCATTTGGGAAAAAAATCAGAGCCAAGATTGATTATGTAAAGGTGCAAATTTCCAATAGTGAATGTCATCATATTGTAGACCTTAAATGTATAAATAAAACTAATTTTTAAAAATGGGAAAATTTTTAACATCTACTCTGAGTCTGAGAAAGGGCTTATATATGGAATATAAAAAGAAAACAAAAATTTGACCACCAAAAAAATTAAAACGCAAGCATAAAATGTTAGAATAGACATGTTTCCAAAGTACAAATGTCCAATAATTACATGTAAAATTACAAATCAAAATGACACTGACCTACCTTACTCTTATAAAGATGGCTGTTCCAAAAGCCTTCCCAGACAACTGCTGCACAGGTGCACAGGGGCTACCCAGAGGCCCACCCAAAAAACATCAGTAAGTGTGCAAAGACCCCAGCTGTAAGCCTGCCCAGACATCCCAGCATGGGTGCACAGGTCCCAGCCAGAATCCTGCCCCCGCAACATCTGTGCAGGCATGCAGGCCCAAGCCAGAGGGCTCCCCAGATACCATCAGTAACTGCAGGCAGGCTACAGCTAGATGCTCACTCAGACAACACACATCTCAGGGATGCAGGAGGCCATAATTCAGAGCCCAGGAATTGACACAGTGGTGAGAAATAGACAGAAGGCCTCTCCGAGACTTGTAGAGAATTGAAACCCTCTGGGAAAGCAAAGAATCATCTCAACAAATGTGCAGTAGGCTGCATCAATAGAAATGAGAAGACATCTAAACAAGACTAAAAGCCAGATTTACAGATCACCAAAGACATCTCCAAGGAGCAATGAGAGGGAACAATTTGAAATTCAAACACCTGGACTCCCTAAACTAGCAACTAAAGAATATCTGGAAAAAATAAAATCAGAAACAATTCTCAGATAACAGAGCTGGTGTCCATAGTGAAAGACATGATTAATAGTTCCAGAGCAGACACAGTTAAAAATAGAGGAGTTCAGGAATATGACAGGAAACAAATGGAATCCATAAAAAGATGCAAACAGATATCCAGGAGATGAAAAACTCCACTGAAGTTTACACAGAAGAATTAGCCAATATAAGGACAGAATATTGTATATAGAAGACAGGATTGTGATACGTGACCAGGAAAATAAAAATTTCTTAAAAATAGCAAGGGACCACGAGAAATCAATCCAGCAGCTGTGAGACACAAAGAAGAATAGTAGAAGACTGAGTAGAATCAATGAAGAAACAGGAGACAGTGCAACCAACTTTAAAAACCTGTTCATAAAAGTAACATCAAGCAATTTAACAAGCAGGCAAATGATATTTGACATACAGATAAATGAGACATATAGGACTCTAGCCATGTTCAAAAAACTCTCTACTAGTGGCATAATACTTAAGAAACCCAACAGAAGAACAAAATACCAAAAGCAGTTAGAGAAAATAATTAAATCACATACAAAGGATAGTCCATTAGAATCACAGCAGACTTCTCAACACAAACCCTCAAGCAAGAAGATCTTAGAGTGAATTATTTCAAACCCTAAAAGAAAGCAACCTCCAAACCAGATTGATGTACTCTGCAAAACTATCTTTCAAAATTGATGGAGAAATAAGATAGTTTCATAACTAAGAACACCTAGGGCTGGGGATTTAGCTCACTGGTTCTGCTGACTGCATTGTAAACACAAGGACCTGAGTTCGATCCCTGGCACACAAAAAAGAAAAAGAAAAAGAAAAAAAAAAGAAACAAAAACAAAACAAAAAACACCTGAAGAAATTCATGAATACCAAACCAGCACTCCAAAAATTTTTAAACAATATGCCAAGAAAAGAAAATAAGGATCCCAGCTCCATGAAACCCAACAGAATGAATCCATCAAGGAAGACAAGAAATTAAGTGCTAGGGGGGAAAATCCAACAACAGTAAAAGGTCATGAAAAGGATAAGTCAGTACATATCAGTTATAACCATTGATGTTAATGGTCCCAATTTACCAATAAAAAGAAGTAGACTGGCAGAATGGATGCAGAAGCAAGATCCAACAATCATCTGCATAGAAGAAACAAACAAATAAGAAAGAAACTCTTAGACTGAAATTTAAAGGTAATAAAATACTTCATGAAACAGGAACCCCCCAAAAAGCAGGAGTAGCTATCCTATTTGCAGACTAAATGGATTTCAAAGAAAGACTATTTAAGAAAGAAAAAGAAGGACACTACATCCTTTTAAAGGGACCAATCCAAGAGGAAGAGATGAACAACATTGCCAATGCAACAGCAAACCTCATTCCTGGATGGTGCATTTCCCTTCTACTGCTTCAGTATTACCAGATTAAAGAATTGTTGATTCTTTCTATGAGGTTCATTTAGTTTCTCATAAGTTCATATTTTCATACTTGAAAAAAATGAGAATGTCAAGTAAAATATATTTCAGAAGATTCCAGTTACTTTATATCATTTCTATTTAAAATTTTTGTTAGTACATGTATGCATTACTTGTTTACATTCCTTATGTGTAATCGATAATGTACATAACACATCTTAATTTTTTATCCCTTTCCTCTCTTCTTCCTCCTCCTCCCTCTCTCTTCATCCCCTTCCCATTTGAGAAAAATCTCTCTCACCACTTCCTATTACATATCTTTTATTTAATTTTTAAATTTATATTTTGCATTTCTCATATAAGGGAAACCATGTGATAGTTAAGAATGTGTGTGATTTATTTCACTTAATATTATGTTGTCAAGGTGCATCCATTTTCCTACAAATAACTCAAGTTTATCTTTCTTTATGGCAGATGAGTGCTCCATTCTGTATAATCACCACCTTTTCTTTTCTTTTCTTTTCTTTTCTTTTCTTTTCTTTTCTTTTCTTTTCTTTCCTTTCCTTTTCTTATTTTTTTGTATCAGGGATTGAACTTGGGACCTTGCACTTGTTAGGCAGGTGGTGGCACAACTGAGCAGAATTCTCAGTCTCAACACCACATTTTCTTAATGCTTTCATCTGGTGGACGTACACACAGCTTCCAAGATTTAGATATTATGAACTATGTTGCTATAAACATGAGTTGTATGTATCTTTTCACCATTTCTCTATTCAAATATTTAAAGCCTGACATGTGACTGTTGGTTTTTTAATTTGTTCATTTGCATATGTTTGGTGAACAGCAATACTAATTAAGTTTCCAGAGGAATTCTGAAAATGATTAACATTCAAAACATGATAATTTGTATTCTCTAAAATCATGCAACATTGCCATGAGGCTTCAAATCTATTTTCATGGCAGAATCTTTTCAAGACATCAGAAATTAGAAACATTTGCTGCCAAACTATCTGTTTAGTTTGGGTAAATATTCTCCAAAGACTCCTCCTTTAAAAGTTTCAACATAATTCTGTGTGCTTTTTGGAAGGTGGTGAAACTTTTTAAAGATAGGCTTTAATTTTAGGAACTTAGGTCAATGAAGAGGTGAGTTTAAAAGAGATAGACCAGAGCTTCTTATCTCTTAGTTTCTTAGCTGACACAAAGTGAGCAGCTCTTTCTACCACAACCACCGTGCACAATGTACTGCCTCATCAAAGGCCAAAAACCAACAGGGAAAATTAATTATGGACTAATACCATTAAAATATGAGCTATAATAAAAATTTTATTTTTATATTTTCATTATATGAGGCATTTCTTATAGTAACAAAAAGCTAACACAATATCAAACAAAATATTTGTATGTTTTTAGTATTATACAGTATTAAAATACTAGAAACTGCATATATTCCTCTAGTTATTTCCAACATTGCAAGTAGGGCCTATATGGTTGGTTATGTTTATTCTCATAAAAAACTTACACTCCTAAAAAAGTGTGTCATGATTTTGCAGCCATCAATTTTGTTGGACTTTTACAAGTATTTTGATAATACTTAATTTTTTCAATATATTTTATTGTATGGAGCTATACAAACTACCTCTGAAAAATCAAAAACTTTTGGTCAAATTTCATTTAACCTCTACATTTAGAGGATAAACAGGTTTCAGACAGAGAAAGATCTTTACAGTTAATTTTTGTTTTTTTTTTATTGGGGATCAAACTTGAGTCCTTGTGCTTGTGAGGCAGGCAGTGGAACTACTGAGCTAAATACCTAGCCCTATAGTTAATTTAATACATGCACTCTGAATTAAAACTTTATCAGGCATATTTTTAAAAAGAATGGGAGGGGAATATAAATATTTCTAGTATTATAGTAATATATTGCTTTTTTATTTTGTTGGTATATGACATATTTCCTTTAATTTAGTAAATACTTTTTATTTCATTATTCTATATCTTATCTAAGATTTGTTTTTTGTTATATGTTTATGATACATAATAATTACATTCTTTTTGGGAAATTGGTATATATTCAGATTTCATTTTTATTATTTTATTCTCCATTCCATCTCCTTTCCTACTCCCACATTTCCAAGATCAATTTCCCTGCTCCACAGACTATAACTTCTTGTTCACTAACCTTTCATTTTTCTTTGTAAATTATTTCCATTTTGTAATTTTTTATATTAGAGAAACTATTCAATATTTATCCTTTTGTGCCGGGTTTATTCCACTTAGTATTACAAATTAAATTTCCATCCACTTACCTACAAATGACTCAAATTTATTCTTCTTTATAGCTAAGTAATTATCAACTGTTGACGTCTCCTTCTAGAGCAGGGGACTTGGGGAGACAACCGTGGACACAATGAATGACCAAAAGCTGATGGCTAATGCAAAGTTTATTTCTTACCTAGGGTCTTTATAGCAGTTTCAAGGTGACACAAAAAAGCATGTTCACAATGGTTTGATGATTAACAGCAGTCACAACGAGTCATGAGTAAGATAAATGGCCATCACAAGAAGCTATGAACAGACACACGCTGTTTAAAATAAAGACAGAACATCTAGATAAAACAACATCTGTTTATGAATAAAAGGGAGTGTAAACTGGTAAAGGGGAATGTAAATTTGGAATAAGAACAAAGAAGCAATTAGAGAGTGGTTCTGCAGGTGAGCGACTTCGCTCCAGCATGTCACTTTCGGGACACCTGTGTCCCGGTGTAGAACCAGCATTCCGGGACTCGGGGTCAGCACTTCAGCCATCCATCCTCTCATGCCCCAACAATTAACCATGCATATAGACCACATTTTTTTATCTGTTGATTAGCAGAGTTCTCTTTCATAATTTAGCTGTTGTAAGTTGTGCTGATATAAATATGGATATGCATGCATCCCTAAAATATGAAGAATTTAACTATTTTGGAAAGATACCCAAAAGACATACAACTGGATAAAATGGAATTAATATTTTTAGGTTTTTTGTTTTGTTTTTTTGTTTTTTTGTTTTTGGTGTCGGGGTGTTTTGGAGATGGGGACTCACTATGTAATTCAGGCTGGACTTGAACTCAGAGCAATCCTCCTGCCTTCACTTCCTGAGTGCTGGTACTACAGGCATGCATCATCACAGCAATATTTTTAGGTTTTTGAGGAAATAATTAGTTTTCAATAGTGGTGAAAATTGTTTACATTCCATTAAAAATGTGGAAAGGTTCACATTTCCTCACAAACTGATCAGTAATTGTAGTTTATTATTTCTTTGATAGCAGCCATTATTTTTTCAATTCATTAAATTTATTGGTACATTTTAGGTATACAACATTATGGCATTCATTGGAAATTTATACATTTACATGATATATCTTCATTATCATTTTCCCCCATTCCCCTGCCTCACTTCCACCCCACCACCCCTTCCTACTTAAGAAGGCTTTGTGTCTGGTTTTTCCATTTCTCATATTTTTCCTTTCCCTTTCCCTACCCCTCTCACTTCCCCTTCCCCTTTGGACCTTATCTTCCTATTTCACATTGTTATTTCTACATTTTGATCCCTAATTACACCTTCAGTTTCTCACACCACCCCAACTATTCGGTATTTACACATGTGCATCCTACTTATTTCACTTGAGTATAGCCTCAGTGTGCATCCATTTAGCTATAAATATCTCTACTTTCTCCTTCGTTATGACTGAATACTACTCATATAT
>NW_022900951.1:62929342-62931015 GCF_012274545.1 Fukomys damarensis | reverse complement strand
CTCCTACATCCTTTTATCCAGTCAACAGTTGATAGATAATTGGGCTTTCCAAGTGTTAGCTATTACAAACTCTGCCACTATAAACATGGGTGCATATGTATCGCTGTGGTATGATTCTTTTGGAAAGATAACCAGCAGCGGAATAGCTGGGTCAAATGGTACCTCAAATCCAAGTTCTTTGAGGTTCCTCCATACTAATTTCCACAGTGATTGCACCAGTCTACACTTCCACCAGCAGTGGAGAAAGATTCTTTTTCAGCAAAACTCCCTCAGCATTTTTATTGGTTGATATCTTGATAGCAGCCATTCTTTGTGAAATAAAGTGGAATGTCAGTGTTGTTTTTCTTTGCATCTCTAGAATGACCAGTGATGTTGAACATTTTTTCATGTTTATTTGCTGTTTCTACTTATTTGTCTGACAAATATCTCTTCATTTCACATGCCCATTTTTGTATTGTGAGGTCTGATTCTATTAAGTTCTTATATAGTCTATATAGTAGATCTTTATCTGAAGAACAGGTGGTAAAAAACTTTTCCCATATTGTGGGTTGTCTCTTCAATCTGTTGGTAGTTAGTTTGTCTTGCAATGCAGAAGATTTTTTTTGTGTGTACCAGAGATCAAACTTGGGACGTTGCACTTGGAAGGCAGGTGGCAGAACCACTAAGCCAAATCCCTGGCCCCTCAGAAGCTTTTTAAAACTTGTTGATTGTGCTAGTTCATATGCAACTGAGGTTTTGTTCATGAAATATTTTCCTAGGCCAATGTCTTTAAGAGTTGTACCTAACCTCTCTTCCAGCCAGTTCAGTGTTTCTGTTTTAGTATTTAGATCTTTAATTCATTTCAGTTTTAGTTTAGTGAATGGTGAGAGATATAGGTATAGTTTTAATACTTACCAAGATGAAGCCCATATTTTCCAGCACCATCTATTAAAAAGGCTATCATTTCTCCAATGAGGGTGTTTGTCTCCTTTGTCAAAGAAGAAATGGCTGAGTGTATCTTGAGTTGTTTCTGAATCTTCTAATCTGTTCCAGTGATCCTTGGTTCTATTTCTTGCCAGTATCATGCTATTTTTATCACAGTAACTTTGTAGTATAGTTTCAACTTGGAGATTGTGATACTTCTACCTTGTCTTTATTGTCTAAAATTGCGTTTGCTTATCTAGGTTACTTCTTGTTTCAAATAAATTTTAGATTGCTGTCTCTAGGTCTGTGAAGTATGCTGCTGGGATTTCAATTGGGATTGCATTGAATCTCTATAGCAGTTTTGGAATTATGGCCATTTCCACTATGTTGATTCTTCCTAACCAGGTGCAAGGGGTGTCTGTCCATTTTCTGATATCCATTTCCATCTCTTTTTACAGAGTGTGGCAATTCTCAGAATAGAGGTCTTTTATTTCTTTTGTTAGATCAATTCCTAGGTATTTCTTTATTTTGGATGCGACTGGGAAAGGAGTTGTTTCGCCATTTCCCCTTTCATTGATTGTTTTTCATGTACAGGAAAGCTATTGATTTTTGTGTGTTGACCTTGTATCCAGATAGTCTACTGAATTTTGTTATTAAGTCTTGAAGACTTTTGATGGAGTTGTTGGGGTCTTCTATATAGTGTATCATGTCATCTACAAATAATAATAATTTCACTTTTTTGTTTCCTATCTTTATTCCTTTTATTTCAT
>NW_022900951.1:62881038-62928842 GCF_012274545.1 Fukomys damarensis | reverse complement strand
TTTTTTTTTTTTTTTTTTTTTTTTTTTTTTTTTTTTTTTTTTGGTACCGGGGATTGAACTCTGCTCCTTGTGCTTGCAAGGCAGGCCACCGAACCGCTGAGGTAATTCCCTGGCCCTACATGAACTACTTTTAATATATTTTTATGTTGTTTTGTGGAATCTTGACAATTAAATTCCTATGTGCGTATTTTTTATCACACCTAGTTTGAATTCTTTATGCCTCATTTATCTATCTGAAATTCTTTTTCCCTGTTTGGGAAGTTTTTTCTAATTATTTCTGTTAACCATTTATCTTTTGTAATATCTTCTGCTCCTTCATTGACTTCAATCAATCTTGTTATTCTTTTTTACATCATATAGTAGTTTTGGGATTGATTTCTCATGGTTCCTTGCTATTTAATAAATATTTCTTTTTGTGTTAGCTAACCAGTGTTCTGTCTTCTACATCTGAAATTTTATCCTCATATTCATTGATTCTGTTGTGGAAACTTTCAGTGGTGTTTTTAATATTTTGGATATCTTCTTGGATATGTTTCATGTTTTCCATTTCTTGACCATGGTGGGTATTCATGGTTTCCATCATTTTTCTTAGTTCCTCTTTTTTTTATCTGTATGTTCTCTAGAGTTATTAAATATGTCTTTCATTTTGATCACCACCTCTATTGTTATCTCAGAAATTATTTCTGATTTCATTTTTTCCAGAGCCTGTTTCATATATATTTTTTTTTACTTTCCTTGTTACTAGTTCAGGTAGTCTAGATGTTTGACTTTTGGATTTTTCCATATTTTTGCTCCCTGGATTTACCATTGGTGAGCTGGAAGTTTGCATTTGCATGCTTTTTAGGTATCTTGTCTTTTCTACTTTTTTTGTTGGTAATCTTTTTGTCTTAATTCTTGTGTAGGTGTTGTATGTTGCTTATTGTGAGTATCTTTCTTGCCAGTGTTTAAAACCCTTAGGGAATGACTACTTTTCAGATCATCTTTCAGGTATGGCAGGCCTTTGGATTTTGAGTTTGTAATGACCCTTAGTCAACCTCAGTCATGATATACCAGGAGAAACAACTGACTAGAACAGTCATGTAACCTTGTCCAATGTAATATAATCATCATCTACAATAGCATCAAAGACAGCCTAGAAAATGGCAAACTGTTGTAAGTATTAATCTACCACCTTTAACCACATGAACTAGACTTGTGGCTATGTATCCAAATTTAGAACCAACCAGAAATATAAGTGCAGTAAATAAACCCTTCAATATAGCAAATTTATCCTCTTGGGAGAGGACTTAGTAGTTTGGAGTAGGGAAATAGCAGGAGAGGGATTAGAAGTAAGGCTATTGGATACAGGAAGATCATGTAAATTTTGTGAAACTGGTGAACACAGACAGGAAATAGAAGGAATGAGAAAAAACAAGAATAGAACAAAGTAAAAGCAACAGCATAACTAGAAATCATATTCACACTCCTATAAAATTAAGAACAATCAAGAAAAAACAAAACAGGCAAAAACAGGAACAAGAAAGAGAGATACAAAGAAAAGAAAAGAAAAAAAATTTCCACTTTGAGGCATGTCTGTGCTGTCACTGGTGAAAAACGTGGGCAGTTTACATAGCTGAGTTGTCTAATCTCAGCCAGCCAGGTGTAGTCCGCCGAAATTCAGGCTGGCTTCTGGCTGTGAGGCTGGAATTGAGCTCTCTGATTTTCTGTAGTTTTGAAATATGTATGATTCTAATGCAGATTTGAACTACACTTCCCCTGCAGTGAGTCCCAATTCTTGTAGGAGATGCTGACCCCAACAACTCACAACCACTTAAGACTGCTGTACCTTTATTGTAGTGATTTACCTTGCTCCCCCAGTGGGCTTCAATTCTTAACAACAAGCCTTGGAGTGGCCTCTCTGCTGCTCATCACCATTGCACTGTCTACCTGAATTCAGAAAGATATCCTTTCTCCGCTATGCCACTTGATGTCTGGATCCCCATCCTGTGCACTGTATTGATCTCCTGGCAGGCCTTTGGCTGGGGCCTGCACTGTGCTGCTCTTCCAGAGGGTTTCTGATATACAATTTTTAAATATTTAAAAATAATCTACTTTTTCTATACCCCATGAAGGCAAAGTTTAGTTTTAAGAGAAAAAGAGCTAGAAGGTAGAAGGATAAATAATTTAAGAAAGCTAATGAAGGAAATAAAATTGTATAAAATCCAAAAGAAAGTTAAAGAAAAAATATATTTTGATGGTAATATCTTTATACTTTGAAATAAGCTGGCAGCCCAAAGACATTTGAGAAGATATGTTTGGGATGGATAGATAAAATTGAAGAAATCATAAAGGCAAAAAGAGATTTTATGAATATGTGATCCAATTAGTAACCTAGCAAAAACCCAGTATTTGATACTGAAGAAATTGCCCTTGGTAATGTCAAACCTGACAAGTCAAAGTAAGACCCTATAGAAACAAAAACAATAATAGTAAAACATAGCTGCTCATAGACCTATATCCTATACATATATTTTGAAACAGAAAAATGTTTATATCTGTAATGTATAATATATTATGTAATATATGTAATATATATGTAATAATTATATATACATGGGAGAGTAGTGTTGTGAGAGTGTGGAAGAGGATGGGAATGGAATCTAAATTGACAATATGATAAGGTACAGATTGAGTCTAATTGATTACTCAAAAAGGAGTAATTTAGCAAATCCAATGAAAAACTGTTTTGTATGGGGCAATCTAATATAACATGGAAAAATACTGTAGAATTTTGAATAACATTAACAGTATATGTATATAGAAGAAGAGATATGACAGAAAAGGAGAAAAACAAGAAAACGACATAATGGCATAGAATCAAGGGATAGAAGGTATGTGGAGTTAAATAAAGACCAGGAAAATAGTTTGTAAATGGGAGATGAGCTAATACATAGGGAGATTCTGTATCCATGTGTAGAAGTAATAGTGAAGCAAGTTTAGATAACACCAAGGAACAAATGTTGCTGTGGATATATGTGATTAAAGAGCATGACATGTTATAAAAGAAACAGTAGAGAACTTCTATATATTGAAGAGTTTAACTAGAAGTGACAATATTTCTTCTCTAAATGTCTTGTAGAATTCAGCAGTGAAGCCATCAGGACCTGAGCTTTTCTTCATTGGTAAGTTTTTAATTATGTTTTCAATTTCATTGAATCATATTGGATTGTTCAGAATTTTTATCTTCTTTGCTAAATTTTGGTAATTCATAAGTATCTAGAAACCTGTCCATTTTTTCTGTGTTTTTTCCATCTTATGGGCATATAGTTTCTTAAAGTAGGTATGGATGATCCTCTGGATTACTGCTGGGCCAATTATAACTTCACCCTTTTTATTCCTAATTGCACAGATTTGGGTCTTTTCTTTCCTTTTTTGATAATTTTGGCTAAGGATTTGTAAATTTTGCTTATTCTTTCAAAAATCAGCTCTTTGATTCAATGATTTCATCACCTTGATCCCCAAAGTAGAGACCCACCTGAAAAAGAGAAATATAGGCCAATCTTACTAATGAACAAAGAGACAAAATACTTCAGATACTGCCAAACAGAATTCAGAATATCATCAAGAAGATCATACATCCTGACCAAGTGGGATTCATCCCAGAGTGTCAGGGATGCTTTAATATATGCAAATCAATAAATGCAATACATTACATTAACTGAGCTAAAAATAATAAATATATGATCGTTTCAATAGATGCAGAAAAAGCATTTGACAAAATTCAACAACAATTCAATATAAAAACCATACAGAAAATAGAAATAGGTGATCTTTACCTCAATCTGATAAAAACCTTTTATGAAAAACCAACAGCCACTATCATACTAAATGGTCAAAAACTAAAATGCTTCACACTAAAATCAGGAACAAGACAAGGATGTCCACTATCACCATTCCTGTTCAATATAGTTCTTTAAACATTAGCCACAGCAATTAAAGAGAATGAAATAAAAGGAATAAAGATAGGAAACAAAAAAGTGAAATTATTATTATTTGTAGATGACACGATATACTATATAGAAGACCCCAAGAACTCCATCAAAAGTCTTCAAGACTCAATAACAAAATTCAGTAAACTATCTGGATACAAGGTCAACACACAAAAATCAATAGCTTTCCTGTACATGAACAACAGAATCACTGAAAGGGGAACTGGCGAAGCAACTCCTTTCCCAGTCGCATCCAAAATAAAGAAATACCTAGGAATCGATCTAACAAAAGAAATAAAAGACCTCTATTCTGAGAACTGCCACACTCTGTAAAAAGAGATTGAAATGGATATTAGAAAATGGATAGACATCCCTTGCTCCTTGTTAGGAAGAATCAACATAGTGGAAATGCCATAATTTCAAAATTGCTATATAATTTCAATGCTATCCCAATTGACATTGCAAAAGTATACTTCCCAGACTCTGAGAAAGCAATCCATAAAATTATTTGGAATAAGGAGCAAGCTAGAATAGCAGAAGCGATTTTAGGCAACAAAGACAAGTTAGGGGGTATCATATCACAGTCCCCAACTTGAAACAATATTAAAAAGCTACTGTGATAAAAACAGCATTGTACTGGCAATGAAGCAGACCTGATTACCAATGGAACATATTAGAAGATATAGAAACAACTCTAGCCATACTCAGCTACTCATGTTTGACAAAGGAGCCAAACATCCTCAGTAGAGGAAAGATAGCCTCTTTAATAAATGGTGCTGGAAATTTTGGGTTTTGCCTTGCTAAATATTAATACAAGACCTACATCTCTCACCATGCACTAAACTAAAATTGAAATGAATTAAAGATCTAAATATTAAATCAGAAACATTTCACTGGATGGAAGAGAGGTAAAGTAGAACTCTTGAAAATGTTGGTATAGGAAAAGATTTATGAAGAAAACCTCAGTTGCCTGTGAACCAGCACAGAATTCAACAACTAGTATCTCATCTTACTAAAAAGCTTCTGCATAGCAAGAGAAACCACCAACAGAATGAAGAAACAACCCACAATGTGGGAAAAATTTTATCAGCTATTCCTCAGATAAAGCTCTACTATTTAGAGTATATAATGAACTTTAAAAAGTCAGACCCAAATTTAAAGATCCAATCCAAAAATGGACATCTAAATTGAATAGACATTTCATAGACAAAGAAACAGAAATCGCAAATAAATATATGAAAAAATATTCAACATCTTTTTTTTGAGCTTCTTTTGTTCTTTTAGTGTGAAGAGTGACTGCAAAGTGTCACATAACAAGATAAGCACCCTTTACTTATCTGAGACATTATTGCAATTGTGATCAACTTGATCCCAGTCTTCTGCATGAAGCTTACCCCCAACTGGAATTCAGGGACACTGCTGGCAAATGACAATTAACAATTCAACAAGCTTAAACTCTGAAACCTTTCATGCATATATTTTATATGGACATCATAAATGGTGCCTAACATGCTTTTCCTTTTTAGACAAAGTTTGATCCATTATAATAACAAAAATGAGAAAACAAAAACAAAAGATAGGGGGCCAGGGATTTAGCTCAGCGGTTCAGTAGCCTGCCTTGCAAGTGCAAGAACCCAAGTTCAATCGCCAGTACCAAAAAAACAAAAAACAAAACAAAACAAAAAAACCAAAAGATAAGAGAAAGGGAGTATAAAGTATCTCTGGTCCTACTTAGTAGGTGACTGGATAGTAACAACCTCTGAGTTGAAAAGACCTAGGTGATAACCTCACTGAGTTCTTTTGGGCTTTTCAGGTCCTGTCTATATCTCCCTTATTGAGTCTAAAATGAAGAGTTGGTTGTCCTGGTTCCTCTTCAGATTTTGGGAGGCTATTCCTCCATGCTGAGCTGTAGCTGCAAGTTTTGACTTGCAGTTCAGTACCTCACAATGCTGCCCCACTCTTTCTTTGCTTTAGAGATGAGTTTGTTCCCCATGTTGGATGCAACTTGTCATAGTTTGCAGCTATGGATGTACAGGGGATAAATAAAATTACTCATAGATGAAATTTAGTTCAATCACTCAGAACTTCTCGGGCATAAGAAAGTCTCAGGGAAACAACAACTGAGACCTCTGTGGTCATTTATTTATAACTCAAGGACAGGAGAGTAAAGGCACAAAATAAAAGCATTTTGTGACATATTTTCCATTTTTTGTCAGGGGACAGTGCCAGAATGTGATACTTTGTTACATGACACATATGGACCTAATTTAGACAGTGTTATCATGGCATAGGTGACACAATAGCCAAAGCAAACATCTCTGACAGTAAGTTGCTCTTAATTCTTCTGACTTGTTCTGTGGATTCTGCTGTAAACTTTAACCATGTATTCCAGGAGCACGGGAATTATTGTTCCTCAAGGTCACTTTCTTATTGAACTCAGTCTAAATCACTACTTTGGTCAGCATCTCGTCACAGTGATCTGTTATGGGAAGGCTTTTCCTGGAAAATTTACAATTTACTAGGCCTTGTGTCCCAATGGAAGATGTTTTAGATCCAGTCAACACTGAGTGATGGCACATAAGCTGGGTGCTGACTGTCAGCTGCTACAATGAGCGTCTTCTGAAGAAGAGATTTGTACATTTCTCAAGATGGCACTGTCTGCAGACCTGAGCTGTAAACAGCACTGGGATTGAGGGGCAGCCATATTTCTTATTACAATTATCCTTGTTAGCAGATTTCACCTGTTCGGCTTTCACTTTCAATTTGTCTTTTCAAGGCTGAGTTTCTGTTTACTGCCAGAAATATGTATGTACCTCCTAAACTTGGTGGCAGCTCCCTCCTCTGACATCCCATGAGTACTGCTGCTTCTATGATTGGCTACTATGATGAAATCTCTGCTATTTTTTCTAATAATTTAATTCCCAGGTTTCTTTGGATGTATTTTATTCTATAGTGGTAGATAAAGTTTTATTTTCTTATATGCCTAAGCACTTATATCAATGCATTTTAAGTAATTACCTCTGGATATTTTTTCCACTTGACATCATCACATAAATTTCATTTTCAAAGAGACTCACTTCTTGATTTACTTTTATCTTTTTTAGTTGAACACATTTTATTTCAATGTTATAAAGAATTGGGTGAATATCACTTCTTGGCCTTTTGGCTAAGATCAAGTGAAGAATTGGAAGAAAAAACAAAGGAAATAGTTAAATTATCTTTTTTAAAGATGATGCTATTGAAAGATAACTGGAATTGGAAGAATTAATATTGTTCTAATGACCATACTACCTGAAGCGATCAAAAGACTGATTGCATATCCTATGAAAATTGCAATCGTAAGTGCAAGGTCCCGAGTTCAAAACCTGGTAAAAAAATACAATATATACAATCATATTTTTTCACAGCAATAGAAAATATGTAAATATCAAGAAAAGCCTCTTAAAATTAGAAAATAATTTTTCCAAATTTGCAGGATATCTCTATGCTTTTAGAAAATAGAAATTTTTAAAACTCATTTAAAATTATTATCATGAAAATAACTCAGAATAAATTCAATCAAATTACTGAAAACAGTTGTACCATGAAGTGTATAAGATAATGACTAAATAATTTGAAGATGATACAACTAAATTGAATGATAATCTCTTTTCATGAAGTGGGATAACTAGTTTTTTACTAAAATCCATAGTATCCAAAGAAAGGTAGAGAGTCAAAGCAATTTCTAACAAAATCCTGTGATTTGTATGGAATAACAAAGCACTACATATTATCAGACTAATGTTGATTAAGCACAAAATAGGATAGTAGTAGTTCAATGATAGCTCATGTGATGTCTATAGATGTGGCCCTCTGTTCAATGTCTAGCATCAAAACAAAAGACAAACAAGAAAATATAAAATTTCATGGCTTGAAAATATATTCCAAATTTATTATAGTCAAAAAGTATATGCAGATCCTGGTGAGCAGTCGTATGGACCAGATCAGTGCAGCTTCAGGCAGATCCCAGCCAGGGCCCCACATCAACCCATGCAGCCTGGGAAAACAAGCCTAAGCCAAAGGACTGAACAAAAAAGAGCTGCATGGGAGCAAAAGCAGAGTCAGAGGCCCACCCCATACCATCAGTAAGTGTGTAGAGATCCTGGCAAACAGCAGCGTGGACCAGAGCAGCATGGCCACAGGCAGATCCCAGCCAGTTCCCTGTCCCAACCAAACTGGGTTGTGTCCATGCCAAAGGGCTGGCCAGAAAACAGCTTCACAGGTGCACAAACATCATCCTAAGGTTCACCCTGTTACTTGGGTAATTGCATGGAGATCCTACTCAGAAGACTGCTCAGACACCAGGATCTGGGGTGCACAGCCCACAGCCAAAGGCCTTCTCAGAAAACAGCAACATGGGAGACCATAGGAAGTCTCATACCTAGATATCATCCCAAGTGTGCAAAAGCCCCAGCCAGAAGCCTGTCCAGACATGAGGTCAGTTCAGGGATCCAGAAGGCCACCATTCTGAACCCAGGAAATGGTGTACTGATGAGAAGCAGAGAAATGGTCACTCATTGGCTTGCTGAGAATTGAAGATCACAGGGTGAGAAAAAAGTTGTTTCAACAAAGGCACAGCAGAGCAAGCTGCATCTGTTGAAATGAGTAGACATGTAAATAAGTCTCAAAACCAGTATTTCAGATCACCTAAGGCAACTGCTAAGGAAAATAAAATAGAACAAACAATCTGATGCTCAACCACCTGGGCTTGCTGAACTGGCAATGAAAGAGGATCTGGAAAAAATGAAATAAGAAATAATTTCTCAGGTAACAGTAGAAATTGTGCCCATAGTGCCAGACATGATTAATAAATTTAGAGTGGACACAGGTTAAACAACAGAGGAGCTGAGGAACAAGATGGAATCCCAACATAGGAAACAAATGGAATCCATAAAACAGATTTTCAGGAGATTAAAAGCTCCACTGAAAGTTTGCACAGCAGAATGAGCCAATGTGAGGATGGAGTTTCCGATATAGAAGATAGGATTGCAATTAGGGACCAGGAAATGAACACTTCCTTAAAAATAATAAGGGACCATGAGAAATTAATTGAGCAACTGCTGGATGACGCAAAGAATAACATGAGACTTATGAAACTCAATGAAGAAACAGGAGAGAATGCAGATGACATAAAAATGTTCACAGAAGTAATGAGAGAAAGATTTTCAAGTAGGAGAAAAGAACTTGACATACAGATAAGTGAGGCATACAGGACTCCAACTAGCCATGATAAAAAATCTACACTGCCACGACCACTCCAGTGGAGTCTGCGTGACAATGCTGGTCACCTGGCAGAAACCAGACCCGAGGTATAGTCCCCACGGGGTTAAGCCTCCTGGAAGTCCTTGGCACACACCGCATGCGAAGTCAGCCGTGAAGAGAATAGCTGGCCTCTCTGCCTGCAGTTTGGGGATATTGGGTTCATTTATAATTCTGTTCTATTTTGTCTTTATTACTATTTGTTCATTATCTGTAGAATTGTATTCTGCGCCCAGGAAAGATCAGGAACAATTAGATGTTCCTAGAGATCGGGAGGTGTTGGGGCACAAGAGGACGGGCGGGCGGCCAAAGTGCTGACCCTGAGCCCCGGACTGTGAAGTCCTGAAGGTGACATGCTGAAGCCAGTCCTTTGTTTTACAAACTTCCCCTTCTGACTGCGTATAGGTGTGGTCTTACCTTGACTTAGTGGTCTTAGCTTTTACAGTACTATTGTCTATCTTTCTCATGCCTGCCTGTGACTGGAATCACTCTTGAAGTGTGCCCTTGAAACTAGTATATATACATCTAGAGTTAGAAATAAAATTGCAGCAGCTACTACCTTCACTACTCAGTGCTGTGTGGTTTCTGACTGTCACCGCCGAACCTGCTCCCACCTTTCTGAAGATCCCTGTTCTCCTCGTGAAATCCAGTCTTTGCTCCCCTACGGTCGGTAGCACTACACATAGGTATATAATGATTAAAATTCCAGAAACCCAACAGAAGAACAAAATTCTACAAGCAGTTAGACAAAAGAAACACATCATGTACAAAGGAAGGCCCATCAGAATCACAGCAGACTTCTCAGCACAGACCCTCAAGGTGAGAATAGTTTGAAGTATGGGCCAGGGATTTAGCTCAGTGGTGCTGCAGCCTGCCTCACAAATACAAGTTTCAGAGTTATATTTCCAGTACCCCACACCCCCCCAAAAAAACCCAAACCAAACCAAACAAACAAAAACAAGATATGGGAGTGACTTATTTCAAGCCCTAAGAGAAAACAAATTCCAACCAAGAATGATGAATCCTGCAAAAACTATATTTCAAAATGAATGGAGAAATAAGATGCTTTCATGACAAAGAGCATCTTAGGAACTTCATGAATACCAAAGCAGCACTCCAAAAACTTTTAAAAATATCAAAGGAAAAGACAATGAAAATCACAACCCAGGAAGCACATCAAAATGAATCCATAAGGAATGACAAGAAATTAAACTAAAAGGGATAGAAACAAACAAAAAGATAAAGTCATGACAAGGAGAATTCAATACATATCAGTTATAACCATCAATGATGGTCTCAATTCACATCAAAAGAAATAGACTGGCAGAATGGGCCAAGAAGCAAGATGCAACAATATGCTGCATACAAGAAACACACTTAATTAAAAAACAAACTAATACACTGAAAGTTAAAGGGCAGAAAACGATATGCTATGTGACAGCTATCCTCTTTGCAGGTCATGTGGATTTCAAATCAACACTGATTAAGAGAGTCAAGGATATTACAGCCTTCAAAAGAGTACTATCCAAGAGAAAGTGATGACAATCATAAATATATGTGGACCAAACACTAGTGTGCCCAACTGTATAAAACAAATACTAACAGACATAGAAAATAAAATAAGCACTAATGCAATACTAGTGGGGAACCTCAATACCCCAATGTCACAAATAGATCAACTAGACAAAAATAAAGAAGGAAATACTAGAATTCAGTCAAACTCTTGGACAAAGGAACTTAACAGGTGTTTACAGAGTGTTCCACCCCACAAAATCAGAATATACATTCTATTCAGCTGCACATGGTTCTTTCTCCAAAATAGATCCCATACTTGCTCATAGAACATGTCTAAGTAAATGCAAAGGAATTGAACTGATCCTCTGTATATTATCAGACCACAGTGTGATTAAGTTGGAGATTAATAGCAAAAGAAAACACAAGAAGTTCATAAACACATACAAATTGAACAACACATTTCTGAACAACCAATGTGTTACAGAGGATACTAAAGTAATTAGAGAGTTTCTACAATTAGATGACAATGACAATAAAACATTTCAGAATCTGTGGGACACAATGAAGGTAGTTTTACAAGGGAAATTCATACCAGTGAATGCTCATATTATAAAAACTGAGCGAGCTCAATTAAACAACCTGATGCTAAACCTCAAGCTTCTAGAAAAAGTAGAGCAGGACAAACCCAAAGCTCTTACAAGAGGGGAAGTTATAAAGATCAGAGCAGAAATCAATGATATAGAGACTAAGAGAATGATATTTAAAAAAATCAATGATGTCCACTGTTCTTCCAAAAAAATGACAAACCCTTAGTTTACCTTCTTAAAAAAATGAAAGAAAAAGCCCAAATCCATGCTATTTTGAATGAAAAGGGTGAAATTACAATAGACTCAGCAGATATCCAGAGGATCAATACCCACTTTGAAAACTTATACACCAATAAGATGCAAAATACAGAAGAAATAGACAGATTCCTGGATAAACATGAATTACCAAAGTCAAACAATTATGGTGTAAAAATTCAAAACAATACATATCAATAAAAAAATTGAGGGCCGGGGATTTAGCTCAGCAGTTCAGTGGCCTGCCTTGCAAGTGCAAGGACCCGAGTTCTATCCCTGGTACCAAAAAAAAAAAAAAAAAAAAACCCAGAGAAAAAAAAAAAAAAAAAAAAAAAAAAAAAAAAATGAAAATGTAACTAAAAACTTACCAATTAAGAAAATCCTGGGCCCTGATTGCTTCACTGCTGAATTCTGGAAGACATTTAGAGAAAAAGCATTACCACTACTGTTTAAACTCTTCAATGAAATTAAAAGGGAGGCAGTACTCCTGAATTCATTCCTGGAAGCAAGCATCACCTTGATCCCCAAAGCAGAGAAAGACCCAACCCAAAAAGAAAAATATAGGCAAATCTCACTAACTAAAATAGATTCAAAAGTCCTTAATCAGACACTGGAAAATACAATGCAGATAATCAAGAAGATTATAAACCCTGACCAAGTGAGAGTCATCCCAGGGATGCATGGATATTTCAACATACACAAATCAATAAATATAATACACTGCATTAATAGAGCCAAGGACAAAAACCATATTATGATCTCAATAGATGCAAGAAAAAAGCACTCAATAATATTAAATGCAAGTTCATTATAAAAACCCTACAAAAATTAGAATAGATGGTCTCTATCTTAATCTAATAAAAGCTATCTATGAAAAACCAACAGCCAATATCATACTAAGTGATCAAAAACTAAAAATCTTTCACAAAAATCAGGAACAAGACAATGATAACTATTATCATCACTCCTGTTCAACATAGTTTT
Source organism: Fukomys damarensis (assembly GCF_012274545.1). Taxonomy (NCBI): domain Eukaryota; kingdom Metazoa; phylum Chordata; class Mammalia; order Rodentia; family Bathyergidae; genus Fukomys; species Fukomys damarensis. Next base: position 62,916,235 of record NW_022900951.1, on the reverse strand, counting down.
GGAAACATTAGCTACAGAAATTACCTAAGAGAATGAAATAAAAGGAATAAAGATAGGAAATGAAGAAGTCAAATTGTCATTATATGCACATGATATGATACTATATATAGAAGATCCCAAATTGTTCACCAAAATCTTCTAGGCTTATAAACCAAATTCAGTAAAGTTGCTAGATACAAGGTCAACACACAAAAAAAATCAATAGCTTTCCTGTAAAGATACAACAGTCACTGAGAAAGGAACTGGAGAAACAACTCCCTTCAAAATAGCATACAAAAAAAAGAAAAAAAAAAAGAAATACCTAGAAATCAACCTAATTAAGGAAATGAAAAGTCTCTACTCTGAAAACATATTACTCTGAAAAAGGAAATCAAATAGCATATCAGAAAATGAAAAGGTATCCCTTGCTCCTGTGTAGGAAGAACCAATATAGTGAAAATGGCTATACTTTCAAAACTGCTATGTAGATTCATTGCAATCCCAATTGAAATTCCAGTAGCATACTTCACAGACCTTGAGAAAACAATCCACAAGGTAGTAGATATCACAATCCCCAACTTGAAACTATACTACAAAGTTACTGTGATAAAAATGGAATTCTGACAAAGAACAGATAAAAGGAACAGTGGAACAAATAAGAAGATTAAGAGACAACTACAGACACACTCAGCACTTCATATTTGACAAAGCAGCCAAACACCCTCACTGAAGGAAAGATAGCCTCTTTAATAAATGGGGCTAAAAAATTGGATTTCAACTAGCCAAAGATTAAAACAAGACTTATATCTCTTACCATGAATCTAACTAAAATTAAAATCAATTAAAGTTCTAAATATTAATGGCTGCTATCATGAAATCAACCAATAACAAATGGTGGCAGAACAGTGGGGAAAGAGGAACCCTGCTCCACTGTTGCTGGGAGAATAGACTGGTGCAACCACTGTGGAAATCAGTTTGGAGATACCTCAAGGAACTAGGATTGGAAGTCCCATTTGAACCAGCTATTCCTCTGGTAACTACCTTCCCAGAAGGATTAAAAGATTCATACCACAGCAATATAAGTTCACCAATGTTCATAGCAACACAGTGTGAAACCTTAAACTTGGAAGCAGTGCAATTGCCCATTAACTGGAGATTGGATAAATAAAATGTGCTTTTTAAAAAAATAAATTGGAGTACTACTTAGACATAAAGAATGAGATATTAGACATTTATTGCTAAGTGGACGCACATTGAAGCTCTACTCTCCAGTGAAATAAATAGGATACTTATGTGCAAATACTGAACAGTTTCTCTTGTGTGAGAAATTGAAAGTGTAAAAAGGGCTAAATGGTAAAATAGACAATGTGAAATAGTAAGAAAAGGTGCAAAGGGGAAGGGAAAATTGGAGGGGTAGGGGAAAGGAATGAAGTTAATGGAATTAATATGTGAAAATGAAAAAAATTTAAACTAAGTCTTTGTAAAGAGGTGGAGGAATTGAAGGGAGGGCAGGGCATTAGGGAAATAATAAGAACCAAGACACATTATGTAAAAGTGAAATTACTAATGATGAATTTTATTATATACCTAAAATGCATTATATATGTTGTACACCTAAAAATTGTATACGTACATATTTTGTGCACCTAAAATGTCATTATATTGTGTGCCTAAAATGTACCAATATAATTAATAGTATAAAATAAGTAGTACAGTACTGGCATTACAACGTACTCATAGACCAATAGAATCGAGTATGGAATGCAGAAATAAATCCTTCTATAGACAGTAAATTATTTCTGTAGCAAGAATAAACAATGAGGAATTTAAAGTCTTCAAGAGATGGGGTTTGGAAAACTAGATAGTCACATGAATGAAAATGAACTCATATCTAATACTGAACACAAATTTTTTTTCCAATTAAGTTTATTGGTACAATTAAAGCAAACAATGCAGTTACTTTTATCATTGGGATCTTGTACCTTTACATGATATGTCTTGGTTCTTGTTTTTTCCCCATACCCCTTGCCTCACTTCACCCCCTTCACCCCTCCCTATTTACAAAGACTTTGTTTCCATTTTTTCCACATTTTTTCTTTTCCCTTTTATCCTTTTCCCTCCAATTCCCACTTCCCCTTTAGCTGTTTCTGAACACACAATTAACTAAAGATAGGTAAAATATCTAAATGTAATATTTAAAATCATAGAATTGTAGAAAAAAATTAGACAAATGTCTCTGACATTGGCCCTGGCAATTGTTTTGATATGATATAAACACACAGGTCACAATAGCAGATGCCTCTAATCCCAGCTATTCAATACTCGAGGCAAGAGGATCACAAATTCAAGGCTAAATTGAGCAAAATAGATAGACAATTATCCAGGTTACTTTCTCATTGCTGGGAAAAAAATATCTGGCATCCACAAGTTAAAGGAAAAAAGGTTTAATTTAGCTCAGTATAGAAGTTTCAGTCAATTGGTTGAGTCCAAGACCTGGCAGCATGGCAGAGGGTCATCACAGAGAAACTTTCTTTAGTCGATTAGAAAGTAAGAAGGAATCAGCAAGCCTGTTTTTTTTTCTTTTTGGTCCCTTTATATTTCATCCAGGCTTCAAACCTTTTGATTGGTGCCATTCATACCCTAGGTGTGGCTTTGCTCTTCAGTAAATCCAGTCAGATGCACCCAAGAAGCATGCTAAACCAAGCATGGGACTAATCCAGTTATCAAACACAATGTAGTATCACACAGCCCATGATCCAACCATCTCCCAAAAGCCATACCTATGAGTACATGAAACTTTTGGGAGAAATCTGGATGTAAGATATAACAACCATGTTTTAAAATAACGAAAAGTAGCTGGTAATGCACCATGCCATTCCCTTGATTCAATAAACACACACACACACACACACACACACACACACACACACAACACACACACACACCATGTACCAAAAACCAAAGATAAAGTAGTGCAGAGTTCACCTGCTACTCCAGTCCTACCCTGAAGGCCTCAGTAGCACACAAGTGAGAGACAGAGCTGGGTGGGTGCCTGCAGTGCCCCCAGAGCACTCCCCCACCCCATGCACAGCTCTGGCCTCCTCCATGTGCTGGTACTGGGATTCACACCACAGAGACACAGGGGTCATAAAGGCCTTTGTCCTGAGCTCAAGCCTCAATTTTGATTTAATTCACATAGTTAAAGGTGATAGATTAGTAACTACAACAAATTGTCATTTTTCTAAGCTGTGCTTGATGCTATTGTGTTGCTGATTGTATCACTTGGGCTAAGGTGTTGTGATTGATCTAATCAGTTGTCCTTCCTGGTATAATTAAAACGAGATTGACTCAGAGTCATTAGAGACTCAAAACCTAAATACTACATATAACCGGAAGATCAAATTATTAACTCCAGTATCAAATGAAAGACAGCACCAACAAAAAAAAAATAGAAATGCGAAGACATTCAAATAAGGATAAAGCAGAAACACAGACTTTTAACATAGGAAAGGCAAATTCTGGCAAAATGAGGTAGAAAAGTCTGATAATCAACCACTGGGACACCCTGAACTGGTAGCACAGGAAGCAATAAAACACATGAATGAGGTTCTAGAAAAATTGAAAGCAATTTCCCAGATAACTACAGAGATAGTGAGAAGAATCAAAGACATGATTAGAGGCTGTAGAACAGAAACAGATTAACAAAAAATAGATGAGCTCAGGACCATGATAGAAGCCATGAAGTCCCAGCATAGGAAAGAAATGAAAACAATTAATATTCAACATAGGAAAGAAATAGAATCCGTGAAACAGATTTAAACAGATATTCAGGAGATTTAAAACACTATTGAAAGTATACATAACAGACTGAGCCAATCTGAAGACAGAATATCAAATATAGAACATAGGCTGGTGGTCAGTGACCATGAAGAGATCTCTAAAAATAGCAAGGGACACAAAAATCAATCCAATATTTCCTAGATGATGCAAAGAAGAATAATATAAATTGAAAGGAGTCCATGAAAAAGCAGGAGAAAGTACACATAACATAAAAAAAACTGTTCACGTAATTAATGACAGCAAACTTCCCAAACAGAGCAAAAGAATTTTAAGAACAGATAAATTAGGCTTATAGGACTCCAACTAGCCATGATAAAAACAACGCTACAAATAGACATATAATAATCAATATCCTGGAAATCCAGCATAAGAACAAAATATTACAAGCAGTTAGAGAAAAGAAACAATTCACATACAAACAAAAGCCCATCAGAATCACAGCAGACATTTCAACACAAACCCTCAAGTCAAGGGGAGCCTAGAGTGAGGTATTTCAAGCCCTAAAAGAAAAAAACCTCCAACCTAGATTGATGTGTCCTGCAAAACTCTCTTTCAAAATTTGATGGGGAGGGCCGGGGATTTAGCTCAGCGGTTTGGTGGCCTGCCTTGCAAGCGCAAAGACCCGAGTTCAATCCCTGGTACAAAAAAAAAAAAAAAAATTGATGGGGAAATAAGATTCTTCCATGACAAAGAACACCTGAGCAACTTCATGAATACCAAAACAGCACTCCAAAATATTCTAAAAAAAATCCTAGAAAAAGACAATGAAGGTCAAAACACCATGAGGTCCAATAGAGCAAATCAGTCAGGCAAGGCAAGAAATTAAAGGGAGGGGGGAAATAAAAAGAGCCAACAAAAGGACAATAACATGACATTCATAAGTCAATACATATCAGGTATCACCATTAATTTTTTTTGGTACCAAGAATTGAACTCAGGTCCTTGCACTTGCTAGGAAGGTGGCAGAACCACTGAGCTAAATCCCTAGCCCTCACCATTAATATTAATGGCTGAAATTTACCATTCAAAAGAAATAGAATGACAGAATGTGTTAAGAATCAAATTCCAAAAATATGCTGTATACAAGAAACACAACTAATTCACAAATAAACTCAGACTGAAAGTGAAAGTATGGAAAACAGTCCTCAATGTGACAGGAACCTGGAAAAGGGCAGGAGTAGCTATCTTATTTGCAGACAAAGTAAATTTCAGTCCAAAACTAAATAAGAGAGACAAAGAAAGTCACTACATCCTTCTAAAGGGAACAATCCAAGAGGAAGGATGGCAATCACAAATATGCATGCACTAAATACTAATGCCCTGAACTACACAACATAAATTTTGAGGGACAGGAAAAACCAAATAAGGACTAATACAATTGTATTAGGGAACTCAATACCCCACTGTCACAAATAGATCATCTAGACAAAAAAAAATCAACAAAGAAACACTAGAACTAAACCAAGTTTTGAACAAATAGACTTAATAGACATTTACAGAATTTTCCACTAAACAAAATAAAAATATACATTCTTTTTGGTTCTACATGGGTCATTCTTCAAAATAGACCATGTACTAGTTCATAAAATAAGTTTATGTAAATGCAAAGGAGCTGAAATTATCCCATGTATATTATCAGACTGTAGTGAAATTAAACTGGAGATCAGTAGCATAAGAAACCACCAGAACTTCACAAACACATGGAAAGTGAACAACAATCTCCTGGAAAACCAATGATTTACAGAGGAAATTGAAAAAGAAATTAGATAGTTTCTACAATTAAATGATAATGCCAATACAGCCTACAGGAATCTATGGGACACAATGAAAGAAATTCTACAAAGGAAATTTATAGCATTGAATGCTCACACTAAAAAAACAGAGTGAGCTCAAATAAGCAACCTAATGCCTTAATCTTCTAGAAAAAGAAGAGCAAGACAAACACCAAAGCTTGTACAAGGGAGGAAATTATAAAGATCAGAGCAGAAATCCATGCAATGGAAACTAAGAGAACAATACATAAAATCAAAGATTTGAAGAGTTGGTTTTTCAAGAGAACAAATAAAATCAATAAATCAGCCAACCTCATCAAAAAAAAGAAAGAAAAGGCTCAGATCCATGCAATTAGGAACAAAAAGGTGAAGTCACAAAAGATCCAGCAGAAATCCAGAGGATCATCAACACTTATTTCAAGAGCCTGTACTCTAATAAAATGGAAAATACAGAAGAAATGAACAGATTTCTAGATACATATGAATTACCAAGGTTGAATGAAGAAAATATAAAAATTCTAAACACCCCAATTACAATCAGTGAAATGGAAAATGTAATAAAAGATTTACCAGCAAAGAAAATCCCTGGTCCTTATGACTTCTTGCTAAATTCTACAAAACATTTAGAGAAGAACTATTGCCACTACATTTTAAAGCTTTGAAAGAAATTGAATGGGAAGTAATATTTACAAATTCATTCCTAGAAGCAAGTTTTACTTTGATTTCCAAACCAGGGAAAGACCCAACCATAAATGAGAACTACAGCCAAACTCTCTAATGAACATAGATGTAAAAATCCTCAATAGGATATTCACAAACAGAATATGGAGTGTCATGAAGATCATACACCCTAAACAATTCAGATTTATTGCAGGGATGTAAGGATGTTACAACATATGTAAATGAATAAATACAATACACTATATTATTAGAGTCAAGGACAAAATTATACGATCATCTCAATAGACGAAGCAAAATCATTCATCAAAATTGAACACCCATTCATGGTAAAAACCCTACAGAAAATTGAAATAGATATTCTATATCTCAAATTGATAAAAGCAATCTATGCAAAATCAACAGCCAACATCACAGTACATGGTCAAAACAGAAAACCTTCACACTAAAATCAGGAACTAGACAAGGATGTTCACTATCACCACTCCTGTTCAATGTAGATTTGGAATCACTAGCCACAGCCATTAGACAAGAGAAAGAAATAAAAGCAATAAAGATAGGAAAGGAAGAATTTAAACAGTCATTATTTGCTGATGATATAATACTCTAAATGGAAGACACAAAAAACTCCACCCAAAGACTTCTAGACTTAATTGACATACTTAATAGTGTACCTGGATACATGTAAACACTTCAAAATCAAAAGCCTTCTTGTACACAAATAACAGACTAATTGAAAGATAAATTAGGGAAAAATTTCCTTTCCAGTAGCATCCCCCAAAATGAAATAGCTAGGAATCAATCTAATGAAGGAACTAAAGGACCTCTACATTGAGATTTGCAACAGTCTGAAAAAAAAAGAAAGAAGAGGATATAAGAAAATGGAAAGACATCCCTTATTACTGGTAGGAAGAACAAATATATTAAAAATGGCCATACTTCCAAAAATGCCGCACAAATACAATGCAATCCCAATTGCAATCCCAAAAGTATATTTCAGAGAACTAGAGAAAACAACCCAAAACTTCATGTGGAACTGGAGGAGACCTAGAATAGCAAAAGCAATTCTAAATAACTGTGACATGACAGGGGCTATCACAATCCCCAAGTTGAAACTATGCTAAAAAGCCACTGTGATAATAACAGCATGGTACTGACAAAGAAACAGATTGAGGATCAGTGGAATAGTTTAGAAGATGAAACAACAACAACAACAATAACAAAAAACCTTCAGATGCACTCATTACCTCATATTTGACAAAAGAGCCAACCATCCTCACTGGAGGAAAGATAGCCTCTTTAATAAATGGAGTCAGAAAAACTGTATTTCAACCTGCCAATGATTAAAACTGGATCCCTATCTTTCACTGTACATGAAACTAAAATTGAAGTGGATTAAAGATCTAAATATTAAAATAGAAACACTAAACTTGTTGAATGATAACAGCATAGATCTCTTGAAGACATTGGCATAGGGAAAGACTTTGTGAACAAATCCTCCGTAGCATAGGAATTAGCACAAAGCATGAACAACTGGGATTTCATCTTTTTGAAAAAGCTTCTGCACTGCAAGAGAAATCACCAACAGAGATAAGAGACAACATTTAATGTGTGAAAAAAGTTTTACAGGTGTTCCTCAGACAGAGGTCTATTATCTAGAATATATAAAGAACTAAAAAAAATCAGACACCCCAAATATAAAGACCCAATTCAAAAATGGGCATTTGAAATGAACAGACATTTTTTTCAGACAAAGAAGAAAAAGCATCAAATAAACATGTCAAAAAATATTCAACATCACTGGTTATTTGAGAGATGCAGATTGAAACATCACTGAGACTCCACCTCATCCCCAAAAGAATGCCTGCTATCAAGAAATCAATAAATAGCAAATACTGGCTTGGTTGTGAGGAGAGAGGAACCCCTCTTCATTCGTGGTGGGTGTGCAGACTGGTGTAACCACTGTTGAAATCAATATGGATGTACCTTCAACAACTAGGATTAGAATTCCCATTTTACCCAGCTATTCCCCTGCTGGGTATCTTACCAAGAGAATTAAAAGAATCATACCACAGTGATATATGCTTAACCCTATTTATAGCAGCACAGGTTGTAATAGTTAAAACTTGGAAACACCCCAGTTGCCCATCAACTGGAGACTGGATAAAGAAGTTTGTGTGTGTGTGTGTGTGTGTGTGTGTGTGTGTGTGTGTGTGTGTGTGTGTGTGTTTTAATAAAATGGAGAACTAAAAGAACCAGCCCCCCCAAATATAGAGACCTGATTCAAAAATGGGCATCTGAAATGAACAGACATTTCTCAGACAAAGAAGTAAAAACAGCAAGCAAATATATGAAAAAATGTTGCACATCACTAGTCATTCGAGAGATTCAGATGAAAACAACACTGAGATTCCACCTCACCCCACAAAAAATGCCTGCTATCAAGAAATTGATAACAAATGTTGGTGGGGTTGTGGGGAGAAAGGAACCCTTCTCCATTGTTGGTGGGAGTGCAGACTGGTGCCGCCACTATGGAAATCAATATGGAGATATCTCACAGAGCTTGGACTAGAGGTTCGATTTGATCCAGTCCTCCCTCTGTTGGGTATTTTTCCAAAAGAATTAAAATAATTATATCACAGTGATATATGCACGCCTATGTTTATAGTGGCACAGTTTGTAATAGGTAAAACTTCAAAACAGCCCATTTCCCGTCTTTGGAAACTGGATAAAGAAGATGTGGTTTTTCTATAAAATGGAATACTACTCAGCCATAAAGAATGATAAATTAGATTCATTCATAGGAAAATGGATACATATTGAGGATATACTCTCCTAAGTGAAATAAATAAGTCACACATGTGTAAATACCGAATAGTTTCTCTGGTGTGAAAAACTGTAATAGTACACAAGATCCTAATGAGATAATTGACAATGTGAAATAGGAAGAAAAGGGCTAAAGGTGTAGGGAAAGTGGGAAGGGTAGGGGAAAGGGAGTAAGGGTAAAGAAAACAATATGAAGAAATGAAAAAATTTAAAAAAACGTGTTTGTAAATGGGGAGGGGAGGAGGGGGTGAATGGAGGGCAGGGACAAGAGGAAAAAATGAGAACCAATTGGGGCGGGGGATTTAGCTCAGCGGTTCGGTGGCCTGCCTTGCAAGCGCAAGGACCTTAGTTCAATCCCTGGTACCAAAAAAAAAAAAAAAAAAAAAAAACCAAGACCTCTCATGTAAAGGAACAAGACCCCAATGATGAATGTAACTGTACTGTATCCCTAAAATGTACCAATAAACTCAATGAGAGAAAAAAAAAAAAGAATGAGAAAGTAGAGATATTTATAGCTTAGTGGATGCACATTGAGGGCATACTCTTAAATGAAATTAATAGGACATGTGTCAATACTGTATAGTTTTTCTTTCATAATAAATGAAAAATGTAAATAAGGATCAAAATGTATTATTGATAATTTATAATAGGTAGAAAAATTCTAAAGCTGTTGGTGAAGTGGGAAGGGTAAGGGAAAGGTAATAAGGGAATAGAAAACATAAGAGATAATGAAAATAGTGAAAGAAATTCTTTGTATCTATGGAAGGATGGAAGGGGTGTAGGCAGGTCAGGGTAATAGGGAAAAAAGAAGAACCAAGATATGTCATGTAGTTACAAAATCCCAATGATGAATGTAACTGCACTGTATACATAAAATGTACCAATAAAAAAGACAATTAATATAATCAGAGAAAATATTTGCAAGTCTTATATTGAAAATGAGATCAATAGTCAAAACATGTAACACAATAGAAAAAGTAATAATAAAAACAAAAAGCAATAAATATAACCTTATTAATGAATGGCCAAATGATCTGAATAGATATTTTCATAATATACCTTAAAATGAATAACATATATAGTAATAGGAACTTAGCATCACTAATCATTACAGAAATTTAAAGCAAATTCAGAGATACCATCTCATAACTATTAAGATAGGTATAAAAGTAATAATAGAAAACAAGTATTAAAAAGGGTGTGAAGGAAGTGAAACTCTTGCATACTGTTAGTGGAAATATATTACTGTACAGCCAACTTTACAAATAATAAATATTCATCAAATATTTAAAAATAGATTTAATATATGATGCAGGAACCTCATTACTGGATATGTAACTAATGAAAATTAATGATATGTTGAAGTCATACTGCACTTTCATATTTGCTACAGCATTATTTACAATACCTAGGATATGAATAAAAATTTAAATATTGATAGATGAATGAACATGGAAAAATATGGAATATTTATGGTACATCATTTCATAAACTTAATTCTTTTCATAACTCTGCTTACAAACCAAATTGGATGAGAAGTCAAATTCAATGTTAGATTCAAAGTTGACCTTATGGGGTACCTATGGTTATGTGTGGAGAAAGAAATTACAAACATAAAAATACTAACATCTTGTTAATGTAAATAAAAAGTACATACATATTTATAGATTTATTTTCATGGATTTTAACAAGTTTGGAATTTTCAAATTAATGAATGTTGATATACTGCTTAAAGCAAAAATGACAAGATACGAAGGTTTAGAGCTTTAGAAATCAAAAAACTCTAGAAAGGTTAAAGTACACTGTAACACTGTCATGATTTTCTTAGATCACATGCACTCTGAAGCATAATTTTAGTACTATCTACTGGAGTGTAGTACTCAATATATACAGAAGAAACATTAAGTATATTATAAAGTAAAAATAAAATAAGGGCTTAAATATATGCACATTTATACAGTAGCCTCAGACTTGATGCTTGTAGGCTGTGATAAGTTGCATATGTATATTTTAATACTTCACAAATAAAATGATGCAGTGATATAATTAAAAGCATTATTGATATGGTGAAGTTATGTTTTCTTGTATAATTTTCTTTAAAATACTTTATCCTTCTAATTTTACTTTTTATTAGTTCATGTTTACACTGCATAGCAGTTACATTCAAATTGGAGTAGTGGTTCATATTTGTAACATACCTTAATCCTTTTTAATCACTTTAGCCATGCTTTGTATAATAAGCTCTACTGCTCCTTCATGGTGGTCCTCTTCCTTACTGAAAAAAATTTGCTTTCTTGTTTCTTTTTCTTTTTTTCCTTTTATATAGTTATTTGTATTTCAGTTTACTCATATAATGAAAACTATAATATTAAAATTTTAATGGCTGGTTCATTTCACATAACATTATAGTGTCAAGACTCATCCAGTTTCTTGAAAATATCTTCATTCTTCTTTGTGGCTGAATAATATTCTTCTATGTGTATATCCCATATTTTCTTTATCCATTAATGTATTGATGGGCTTCTAGGATGTTTACAGACATTACTTATTGTGAATTGCACAGTTATAAACCTGTTAATGCATGTATCATTCCAGAATGATATCTTTAACTTTTTGGGGAATATATACAGGAGTATTTTTGTTGTTGTTGTTTTTTTGAGGAATTTCCATAATGGTTGTATTAACTTACTCCCCAACTGTAACTGTAGAAGTGTTCCTTTTCCCTACATCCTTATCAGTATTTGTTTTATTCTTAAAGATATCCATTCTGACTAGACTAAAATAGGATCTAAATTATTTGGATTTTAATTTCCATAATTGTCAAAGGTAATGAATATTTTCATGTATATATTATTTGTACGTTTTTCTTTCTGAGAAGTTTCTATTCAGTTCATCTGCTCAGTTTTGAGTGGATCTCTTAAAATTAATTTTCTGTGATATTTAAACTGTGTCTGATATATTTTTACTATAATGATCTCAGGATCCATTGATTTTCCTATAAATAACTCAAATTTATCATTTTCATAGCTGCATAGAACTTCATTGTGAATATATACTGTATTTACTGTATTCATTCAAGTGTAGATGGGCAAATATGCTGTTTCCATGCTTTGGGCATTGGAAGTTTTCTTTCTATGAAAGGTAGAAGATGTATAGATGGAAAAGGTAGAACTGGATTAAATGAAATTTCTACATTTAATATTGTGGTGAATCTCCGTGCTTATTTCATAGTCCTTATACTAGTTTACATTCCCACCAATAATCTAGAAGGGTTCCCTTACTCCCCCACAAGCTCATCCACATTTGCTGTTTTTTGAATTCTTGAAAATAGCCATTCTACCTGGGGATCTGAGGGCTGGTTTGTTTGTTTGCTTGTTTAGAATCTCTCTAATGGCTAGAGACTTTGAAAGATTTGCATGGTTTTGGTGGTCACATTTATTTGTCCTTCTGATAAGTGTCTATTAATTTCAATTGTCCATTTTAATGGGTTGTTTATTTGGGGAGGTCTTTTTAAAAATTCTTTATATTTTAGATATTATTCTTCTCTTTGAGGATTAGCAAGGAAAATTTTTTTCATGATATAAATTATTTTCACTCCATTGGTTGCTTCCTTTTAAGAAGCTTTTTAATTTGTTATAGTCCCATTTGTTTTTTCTTCTTATTTTATCTTGTGCAATTTTGTTCAGGAAGTCCTTGCCTATGCTTATGTCTTTGAGATTTTTACCAGTATTTTTATGCATATTTAGTGTTTCCATTTTAATATCTAGGTCTTTGAATCATTTTTATTTGATTGTAGTAAAGGATGTGAGATACAGACTTAGATAATTCTTCTGAACATGGATAATAAATTTTCAAAGCAGCATTTGTTAAAGATTTTATCTTTTTGTGCTGTAAGGAATTGGCATCTTTGTCAAAAATCAGATGGCTGAAGGTCCATAAAGTTGTTCCTTTGATCTAGTCCACTGGTTGACATGTCTATTTTTGAACAAGTACCATTTTGTTATTAATGTAGCTTTATACTGTATCTTGAATTCTGGGTTTGCAATACTTCCTGTTTTGTTCTTATTAATTGGGATTCTTTGGCTGTTCTAAGTCACTGCTGATTCTATCTACATTTTAGAATGTTTTTATTCTATTTTTGTGAAAAGTGCTTCTGGTGTTTTGATGAAAGTGCATTAAAACTATGTGTCAGTTTTGATACATGGATATTTTCACAATACTACTTTTGCCTATACAACAGGAGATATTGTTCATATTGTTTTTCTTCAATTAAGTTTTTTGGTACAATTTAGGGATACATTAGTTACATTAATTATTGGGACCTTGTACCTTTACATGATGTATCTTGGTTCTCATTTTTCCTCATTCTCATGCCCTCCCCTCAACCCCTCCACGCCTCTATATTTACAAAGACTTTATTTCCATTTTCCTTTTCTCATATTTTTCCTTTCCTTTCTTTCCTTACACTCCCCCTCACAGTTCCTTTACATTTAGCCCTTTTCTTTACATTTCAAATTAACAATTATAAATTTTGATCCTTATTTACACTTTAGTTTCTCACACTAAAGAATCTATTCATTATATACATATTGATGTCCTATTTATTTCACTTAGGAGTATGGCTTCAATGTACAGCCAATTACCTATAAATGTCTGTAGTTTCTCATTCTTTATAGCTGAGTAGTACTCTCTTTTATATTAAAAGACCCCACATCTTCTTTATCTAGTCTCCACTTGATGGGCACTTGGGATGTTTCCAAGACTTAGCTATTACAAACTGTGCTGCTGTAAACATGGGTGCACATATATTTCTGTGGTATGAATCTTTTAATTCTTTTGGGAAGATACCCAGCAGAGGAATAGCATTGCTTTCTTCTCTGATATTTACAATTTCCTCCCTTGTATAAGGTTTGTCTTTGTCTTGCTCTTCTTTTTCTAGGAGGTTAAGATTCAATATTAGATTGTTTATTTGAACTCTAATTTTCCTCTTTGTGAGTCTGTTATTTGTGTATAAGAATGCTATTGATTTTTGAGTGTTTACCTTGTATCCAGCTACTCTACTGAATCTGTCAATTAAGTCTAGATGTCTTTTCATGGAGTTTCTTGGGTCTTCTATGTAGAGTATCATATTATCAGCCAATAATGACAGGTTAACTTCTTCCTTTCCTATCTTTATTCCTTTTATTTATTTCTCTTGTCTAATTACTGATACTGATGTTTCCAGAGCTATATTGAACAGGAGTGATGATAGTAGGCACCCTTGTGTTCTTAATTTTAGTGTGAAAATTTTCAGTTTTTGACCATTTATTTATACTGTAAGGCCTCAATAGATTTTATTGGTACTTTTAATGTACAGTATAGTTACATTCATCATTGGGATCATGCACCTTTACATGACAGATCTTGGTTCTCATTTTTCACCCATGCTCCTGCCCTCCCTTCACCACCTCTACCCTGCTCTATTTACAAAGACTCTGTTAATATAGTGTTTTGCATTTATCAATTTACATATGTTGAACCATTCTTGCATCCCTGGAGTAAATCCAACTTGGTCAGGGTGTATGATCATATCGATGACCATCTCTGTTCTGTTTGCCAATATCATAGTAAGGATTTTTGCATCTATGCTCACTAGTGAGATTGGGCTGTAGTTCTCTTTTTGGTCAGGTGTTCCCTGGTTTGGGAATCAAAGCAACATTTGCTTCCTTGAATGAATTTTGAAGTATTGCTTCCCTTTCAATTTCATTAAAAAGTTTAAAGAATAGTGGCAGTGGTTCTTCTCTGAATGTCTTCTAAAATTCAGCAGTGAAGCCATCAGCACCTGGTCTGTTCTTGGTTGGTAAAGTTTTAATTATATTTTTAATTCCACTGATTGTAATTGGGTTTTTTAGAATTTTTATCTTCTTTGTTCAAATTTTGTCATTCATAATATCAAGAAATCTATCCACTTCTGTATTTTCCATTTTTTAGAGTACAGGTTCTTAGAGTAGGTATTGATGATCCTCTGGATTTCTGCTGGATCTGTTGTAACTTGATCCAGTTACAACGTCAACTTTTTCATCCTAATTACCTGGATCTGAGCCTTTTCTTTCCTTTTTTTGACAAGTTTGGCTAAGGGTTTATGGATTTTATTCATTCTTTCAAAAAACCAACTCTTTAATAAATTGATTTTTATATCGTTCTTTTAGTTTCCATTGCATTGATTTCTGCTCTGTTCTTTATAATTTCCTCCCTTGTATGATCTTTAGGTTTTTCTTGCTCTTCTTATTCTAGGAGCATAAGATTCATCGTTAGGTCATTTATTTGAGCTAACTCTGTTTTCCTATTGTGGAATTCACTGCTATGAATTTTCCATATAGAACTGCTTTCATTGTGTCCTATAGATTCCTGTATGTCGTGTTGGCATTATCATTTATTTGTAAAAACTGACTAATTTCTTGTTTAATTTCCTCTGTGACCCATTGACTGTTCAGGAGAGTGTTTTTAAATTTCCATGTGTTTTTAAAAGTTCTTATAGTTTCTTATGCTATTGATCTCCAGCTTAGTTGCACTATGGTCTGATAATATACAAGGGAAAACTGCAATTCCTTTGCGTTTATTTAAACATATTCTATAAACTAGTATGTTGTCTATTTTAGAGAATGACCTTAATATTTGTTCTATATAGTTGATGGCATTAATATTTGGTGCATAAATATTTTTGATTGTCATCTTTACCCCTTGCATTATTTCCTTTACAAGGATGTAGTGGCTTCTTTGTCTCTTTTATATAGTATTGGTTTGAAATTTATTTGTCTGTGAATAAGATAGCTAAACCTACTTTTTTTCTGGGCTACCTTCATGTGGAAAATTGTTTCCCATCCTTTCACTTTCAGTCTATGGCTTTCTTTTTGAACTAGATGTGTTTCTTGTATACAACATAATGTTGAATTTAATTCTTAATCCATTCTTCCAGTCTTTCTCTTTTGATTGGTGAATTGAGGCCATTGACATGGATGGTAATAACTGATATGTATTGACTTATTTTTGTCATGTTATTGTCCTGTTGTTGGCTCTTTTTAATTTTTCTCCCTCTCTCTTTCATTTCTTGCCTTGCCTAATTGATTTGCTCTGTTGGGACTCATGGTGTTATAACCTTCATTGTCTTTTCCTAGAATATTGTTTAGAATTGTTTGTAGTGCTGGTTTGGTATTCATGAAGTTTCTCAGGTGTTCTTTGTCACAGAAGTATATTATTTCCCCCATCCATTTTAAAGGAAAGTTTTGTAGGATACATCAGTCTAGGCTGGAGGTTGTTTTCTTTTAGGGCTTTATGAAGGCCCAGGGAGGAGCAGCAGTCTCCCCATGTAGGTGGGTCATCCTCACTGGTCTGCTCCGATGAAGGCCCATGAAGCTCTGGACCATTTAGTATAATGTTGGCTGTTGGTGTTTTTCATAGTTGGCCTTTATCAGGTTGAGATAAAGACCATTGAGATGATCATATGGTTTTTGTCCATGATCTGTTAATATAGTGTATTATGTTTATTGATTTGTGTATGTTGAAACACTTTGACTTCCTGGGATAAATCCAAGTTGGTCAGGATATATGATATTCTTGATGACCCTCTGTATTCTATTTGCCATTATCTTATTGAGAATTTTTTCATCTATGTTCATTAAGGGGATTGGCCTGTGGTTCTCTTTTTTGTTTGGGTTCTTTTATCCTTTGGAATTGATGTAAAATTGTTTACAGGAAGGAATTTTAAGTATTGCCTCTGTTTCAATTTCATTAAACATTTTAAACAGTGATGGCAATATTTCTTCTTTAAATGTATTGTAGAATTCAGCAGTGAAGCCCTCAGGACCTGGGCTTTTCTTTAGTGGTAAAGTTTTAGTTGCATTCTCTATTTCACTAAGAGCTATTGGGGTGTTTAGAATTTTGAATATTCTTAGTTCCACTTTAGTAATTCATATGCATCTAAGAACCTGTCCATTTCTTCTGTGTTTTGCATTTTATTAGTGTATAGTTTCTCAAAGTAGGTATTGATGATCCTCTGGATTTCTGCTGGATCTGTTGTTATTTCAACCTTCTCATTACTAGTTGCATGGAATTGAGCCATTTATTTCCCTTTTTGATATGATTGGCAAAGGATATATTGATTTTATTTCTTCTTCCAAAAAACCAACTCTTCAATTTTTTGTCTCTCATTGAGTTTATTGGTACATTTTAGGCATACAGTACATTACATTCATCATTGGGATCTGGTACCTTTACATGACAGGTCTTGGTTTTCATTTTTCCCCTTGTCCCTGCCCTCCCTTCACCCTCTCCTACATTCCCCATTTACAAACAGTTTATTTCAATTTTTTCATTTTCTCATATTTTTTTCTTTTCCCTTATTACCTTTCCCCTACCCTTCCCACTTTCCCTGCACCTTTAGCCCCTTTCTTCCTCTTCCCCCCCTTCAATTTTTTGATATTTTCTATTGTTCTCTGAGTCTCCATTGCATTGATGTTTGCCCTGATTTTTTCAATTTCCTTCCTTGTATGTGCTTTGGGTTTTTCTTTCTCTTCCTTTTCTAAGAGCTTGAGGTTCAGCATTAGGTTGTTTATTTGAGGTTACTCAATTTCTCTAGTATGAGAATTCAGTGCTATGAATTTTCCTTGTAGAAGAGCTTTCACTGTGTCCCATAGATTCCTGTAGGCTGTATTGACCTTCTAATTGTAGAAACTGTCTAATTTCTTCTTTAATTTCCTCTGAGATGCTTTGGATGTTCAGGAGAGTTTTATTAAATTTCCACATGTTTGTGTACTTCTTGCAGTTTCTTATGCTATTGATCTCCAATGTAATTCCACAATGATCTAATAATATGTGGGGGATAATTTTAATTCCTTTGACGTTAAACTTTGATGAGCTAGCATGTGCTCTATTTTAAGGAAGACATGTGTGCAACCACAAGGAAATTATACTTCAATTTTGTTTGGTGGGATACCCTGTAGACATGTTTTAAGTCCATTTTTAAAAAGTTTGTTTCAGCTCTTGTATTTCATTGTTGATTTTTTTGTCTAGATGATCTGTCTAGACACATCAATACAGTTGTATTAGTGCTTATTTGTTTTTTTTTTTCATGTCCATTAGTATTTCTTTTGTATAGTTGGGGGCATTAGTATTTGGTACATATATATTTAGGATTGTCATATCTTCCTCTTGGATTGTTTGCTTTACAAGGATGTAGTGACTTTCTTTGTCTCTCTTATTTAGTTTTGGTTTGAAATTTACTTTGTCTGTAAATAAGATAGCTACCCCTAACTTTTTCCAGGTTCCTGTCACATTGATGACTGTTTTCCAACCTTTTACTTTCAGTCTATTAGTTTATTTGTGAATTAGTTGTGTTTCTTATATACAGTGTATTGTTGGATTTTGCTTCTTAACACATTCTTCCAGTCTACTTCTTTTGATTGATGAATTTTGGCCATTAACATTAATGGTAATAACTGATATGTATTGCCTTATCATTGTCATGTTATTGTCCTTTTTTTGGCTCTTTTTAATTTTTCCCCCCTCTCCCTTTAGTTTCTTGCCTGGCCTGATTGAATGGCTCTGTTGGGCCTCATGGTGTTGTGACCTTCATTTCCTTTTTCTAGGAGATTATTTAGAATTGTTTAGAACTGGTGTGGAATTCATAGTGTTTTGCAGATTTTCTTTGTCATGGAACTATTTTATCAACTGAAAGATAGTTTTTCAGAGTACATCAGTCTGGGTTGGAGGTGATTTTCTTTTAGGGGTTGAAATATCTCACTGCAGATTGTCCTTGACTTGAGATTTGTGTTGAAAAATCTGCCGTGATTCTAATGGGCTCTCCTTTTTATGTGTATGGGGTGTTTTTTGTGTTTTTTTTACTTTTTTTTTAACTCCAATTTCTTGTAGTATTTTGTTCTTCTGTTGGGTTTCCAGCAAATTGACTATTATATGTGAAGATAAGGATTTGTATTTACTGTATGTAGTTGGAGTCCTATATGCTCACTTATCTGTATATCTTTATGACCCCATGCACTTCTACAGGTTGTGATGCTGGCACCAGGCCAGCAGGTGGAAGCTGGGGTTGGGGCGTAGTGCTGCTGCTGTCAGCTTCTGTGGCTCACCTCCTCTGTAGTTCTATTTTCTAATGTCCTCTTCAATCTCCTTTCTTCCACAGCAATATTGTTTTTACTTTAGAGGTCTTTCACCTTACTTGTTTCACTTAATTCTTAAATATTTATTTTTGTATTTATTGTGAATTTGATTGTTTTTCTGTTTCTTTGTCATTGGACTAATTGTTAATGTACAGGAACAGTTGATTTTCTTTTCTCTCTTTCCTTTTTTGTATCCTGTCACATAATGAATTGGCTTCCTAGTTTTCTGGTGGTGTCCTTTGGATTCTATGTAAGCGATCATGCCATTTAGAAATAAGGATTGTTTGTCTTCTCTCTTTCTTATTCAAATCTCTTATTTCTTTCTCTTGCCTGAATTCTTTGGGCAAAATTTCAAATGGTATATTAAACAGGAGTGGAGTGGTGAGACAGGACACCTATATCTTCTTGTCTTCAGAGCCAATGCTTTCTATTTTTTCACATTTAGTATGACGTTCTTAGTGAGCTTGTCATAAATGGTTTTTATCAATTTAAGAAAGGTTATCCTATGCCTATTTTCATCATAGAATTTTTAGGAAAGCATGCTGCATTTTTGAGAGAATTTTTTCTGCACCTATTGTGATAATCATGTGATTTTTATTTTTATTTCTGTGTTGTATTGCATATATTGATTTACATATGTTTAGCTATGCATGCATCCCTGGAATGAAGCCATTTTGGTCATAATGTACAATGTGTTTAATAATAAGGTGCATTTGTATGATTCATTTCATTCTTTTGGAAAAATACCTAGCAGAGGTATAGCTGGGTCAAATGGGAGCTCTAATCCTTGCTTGAGGTATCTCCGTATTGATTTCCACAGTGGTTGCACCATTCTGCACTCATACCAAGAGTGGAGAAGAGTTCTTTCCCCACAATTATTGGTTGATCTCTTGATAGCAGCCATTATTTCTGGGGTGAGTTGAAATCTCAGTGTTTTCATCTGCATCTCTCAATGACCCGTGATGTTGAACATTTTTTGACCTATTTATTTGCTGCTTTAACTTGTTTGTCTGTGAAGTGTCTGTTCATTTTAGATATCCAGTTTTGAATTGGGTCTTTATTTTTTGGGGGGGTCTTATTTTTTTGAGTTCTTTACATATTCTAAATAGTAGATCTTTATGTGAGGAACACGTGGTAAAACTTTTTTTCCCACATTGTAGGTTGTATCTTAGCTCTGTTGGTGGTTTCTTTTTCAGTGCAGAAGCTTTTTAATAAGATGAGATCCCAGTGTTTGATTCTTGATGCTAGTTCCTGTGCTACTGAGGAATTTTTCATAAAGTCTTTTCCTTTGAGAGTTCTACGTAAGTTATCTTCCAACAAGTTTAGTGTCTCTGTTTTAATATTTAGATCTTTAATCCACTTCAGTTTTAGTTTAGTGCATGGTGAAAGATAAGGGTCTAGTTTTAATGTTTGGCTTGTTGAAACCAAGTTTTTCAAACAAAATTTATTGAAGAGGCTGTCTTTCCATCAATGAGGATGGTTGGCTCCTTTGTCAATGATGAGGCAGCTGAGTACATCTTGAGTTGTTTCTGTATCTTCCAATCTATTCCACTGACCCTTGGTTCTGTTTCTTTGACTGTGTCATGCTATTTTTATCACAGTGGCTTTGTAGTATAGTTTCAAATTGGGAATTGTGATACCCCCTGTCATGTCAGTGTTGCCTAGAATGGTTTTTGCTATTCTAGGTCTCTTCTGGTTCCAAATGAATTTTAGTATTGTTTTCTCTAGTTTTGTGAAATATACTGTTGGGATTTCAGTCAGCATTGCATTGAATCTGTATATCAGTTTTTGGAAGTATGCTGCCATTGTCTTTTGATTCATAGAAACATTACAATGTCTGTCTTGATTTGTTCTGTTAACTTTTTATTATTCATATGTATTTTACTTAATCTTCATGTATATGTGTACTTTCCATTGTCATAAATCTCTCATTTTATTGCTGCATTATCTCATAGTATGGAGAATATTATTTCAGATTTATTTTTGTATTTGTTTAAGAATAATTTATGGCCTAAGACATAGTCTATTTTAGAGAAAGTTCTATGTGCTCCTGAGGAAAATCTATGTTCTCTTGTTGTTGGATGAAACACTATAGAGACCTGTTATGCTTTTATTTATCATTCATTTGATGGTATTTTCTTGTTGAATTATTTTCTTATTGACCTGCACACTTGTGAGAGTATGGTATTGAAATCCCTCCCTAGGATTGTGTTGATTTTTTTTTTACATTTTATGCCGAATTATATTTATTTTGTGAATTTCAGTGTGTCACCAATTATTTTATATATATATTTATAATTGTCATCTCATACAAATTTTTTTTCCTTTACCAGTATGCATTGAGATTTTTAAAGAACCTCTTCTAATCACTTTTACTGAAAACGGAATACCTCTTTCTGCTTTCTTTCAGGCAACTATTCATGAAAGAATTGTTTTCTCATTCTCATTTTAGGTCTGCGTTTCTTCCTGAATGAGGAGTGTCTGTTGTAGTTACCATATAATTATTATTTTAGAGAGGTTCATCAATTTTGCTAGATTGGTGAATTAATACTATTTACCTTGATAAGTTTTACTGAAAGTTATTTAATGAACTTTGTCATTTCTTTATGTTTCCATTGCCAATTCCCTTTTGCTTAACTATTGTACTTGTTTGATATATTCATTCTATTAAGTGTTCTGGTGCTATTGTTTTTATTGTCTCTATCTAGGACTTCTTTGAATGTGCTTTGCTGTTCTGATTTGGTGGTCATGAATTTCTGCAGGTGCTCTTTTTAATGGAAAGTCATTATTTTTCCAATGTTGAAAGATTGGTCTCATATATTAAGGTAAGTTAAATTTTGTTTTGTGGCAAGACTGTAAAAACTTTACTTTCATCTCTCAAGGCCTTTAAGTTTTGTCTTGAGGAAGCTGATATTATTGTGTTGAATTTACTTCATTAATTACTCAATATTTGACTGTAGTATTATCTCTTTGTGCTAAATTTGGGGCATTTTAAATATGATGTGTCATGGAGAAATTATTTTCTAGTTATATTTATGTGGTATTCTATGCCTTGTTTTTCCTGTAAGTTGAATTCTTTCTATAGTCTTGAATTTTTTCTGGTTTATTTTCTGTAAAGATTTATACTTTCATCTTATGTTTCCTTAATTTCTATAATTCATATATTTGTTTTTGTAAGGCATCTAGCTGTTGATGGATCTTTTCCATGGTGTCATTTTCTTTTAGTACAGGAGCTACTACTACACCCTTGACTTCTAGTTTTGACACGCTTTCCACACATTGGTCATTTCTGCTGTCCATGTGTTTGATATAATTTTTTATATCTTGGATTTTAGTCTGATTTTTTCATAAATTCTAATTCTTTATAAAATCTATACTAATATTTTGTATCATCTTGCTTAATTCAGTGAGACGTTTTGTTTTTGTCTTCTTTAAGTGCACTGATCATTATATCAAGACATTTATCTGCTTATTTACATCTGCTTTAGCTCAGGAATATCATATTTTTAGAGTAGGAAAAAAATTTATTGAGGGAAAGAAAGGTTGTATTTAAGAGAGAAGGGTTGACCAGAAAGTGGGTTGCCCACTCTCCCCACTTCCACAGGATGTTTTATACAGCAAAGCCATGTGGCATGGTGGGTACAAAGTGGGACAAAACTATAAGACCCAATGAAAAATTGCAAGATGGTCATGAGGTGGGGCAAAACCATGACCAACCAGCAAGGTTACAAATACAGTCAGCCAGGTAATATTGATTAAATGGGAGTCAAATGGGGGAGCAAGTCACATAGCAAGCATACAAGGATTTTAGTAAGGGTGTGTGCCGCAGATATTTCCTAGAAAGGCTGGGCTAAGACCTTGCCCCCCCCAAGTGATTGATACCTATTTAGAATATCAATCACTGTTGTTTATCTCCAGGGGAAGCGCAAGGGTATAGTAGTTTCTCTCCTTTTACAATTCTAATGTGTCTTGATTGTCCTCCATGTTGGTTCTTTGCTGAGTTGGCTCCTTGAGGGAGACCCTGTCTAACTACCTATGATATCTAATTAATGTATTTATCTGCAATATCCATCCCTCTGAAGAAGCACCCCTAACTGATGTGAGGGGGCAAAGGGCGAAGATATCTCTAGCTACTTCCAGCTTAAAAGGGTCATAATTGTGATCAGAAGTTAGATTTACTCTACAAAAGGTCTGTCTAAAGGCCTTCCATAAGCGCCCGGCATTGTCATTTTGGTAGCTTCATAGCTTGTCAGTCTGAAGGAGGCAGAATAAAATAACTGAAGAGCTTATTTCTCATATTTCATTGACCTTTAAGAATACATGCCCAAAAGTGTCTTCTATTTTAATCTCCTGTCTGATTGGCAAGCCAGTAAGGGTCTTGTATAGGAACTGCTTGTGTTCCAATAGAAGCCATTCATTTCCCTGGCTGCCTGTCTTTTGAGCTTCCAAAATTAAGATAATATTTATCTCTAAATGTAATCCTACTTGTTTTTCATTAAAAATCAGTATTTGATTTAAGAGCAATATTGCATCTTTCTATTCTGGCCCATAGGTCTGAGTAATTTCTCTAAAAATCTCAATGTACACATCAGGGTCATCCAAAAACTTTATTAGGTTTCACTTAATCTGTCTTAGATCACTGAGAAAAAGGCACATGAACACAGATAGCCCATATTTGCCATTTACTTCTTGCAAGGGATATTGTCTTTGAACAAATTAGCTAAGGATGGATATAGCCTCATGAAGGTTTTAATTATGGCTGGCCTAGGTACTTCATCCTCAGCACCTAGTAGTCAAAGTTTAAAGTTGTCTTGTAAACTTTGTTCTCAGGTTCTAAAGGGCAAGGAATAGCCTGAGGCTTAGAGGTACTGACTGTCTTAAGGGTGAGGTGTCTCTCATTACATTTACACTTGAACAAAAGCAAGAATTACTTCCTAAAGTAAAGAAAATCTCAACCTTAGATGATTTTCTGTCTTATACAGTATAATTCTAATTGTGAAATAGCATCATAGTACTTTCCTCTGTGTACTTGGCTTTAGGAGGTAGGCACACCATGCACAGCTGTAGAGAAATACTACATTGCTCTTTAATACACACCAAAGGAGTGTGAAGTTCAGATATGGAGTTCCTAATCTGAAATAAGAGAAACAAATACGGCATTTGATAAGTCTCTGCTTGATTCCTGTTCCCCCTAGGGCATCCCACAAGGTTTATTCCACTCCAGGGTAGGTAGCTGTGATCTGGAGAGAGACCCAGAAAATAAAACCAGACTGGACTCTCTGCCCTTTACCAGCATATGATCTTATCTTCCTCAGGAAACTCATATCTTTACTGCAGTCAGTACTCTAAAAGAACAACGTTACATTTGACTTCAGCTATGTTTAAAGAAGTATTGCTAGCAAACCAAGAAATTCAAACCACTGCTTTCTAGTTCCTTGAGAGACAGAGAGGAAAATAGGGCACTTTTCCTGCAAAAGAGATCTCCTCAAGAGATGCTAAGTCAGAGATTCTGCCCTGGGTCCTAGGGTAGAGAAAGCTCTGAGAAATTTCTGTTGTCTATCAAATCTTTTAGGCAACTTTTATTAGCAGCAAGATAAGGCTACCCCTTTAAGGTCCATTATAAATTCACTAAGTATTTGAAACTCATAGGTCTTCTCAGCAGCCACAATCTACATTAGTAAAGGGACATTTATCAACTTCTTATAAACACACATGAAGAAAAAGAAAGGCTGACTAAAATAGTCCCATATTCTAGTTGGCATGTTAAAAACAAGTGGAAATTACTAATTGCTATTTTCCCTAGTGTAAAACAAAAGAGTTGTTGCAAGTTGTCTTAGTTTGATTTTCTGGCAGGAGGAGCAGTCTGACTACAAGGTATTCTCAAATGAACTCCCAACATGTTGGAGAAAATTTTAAGGGGAGTTTCTAATTCACTAGCAGAGAGAAAACCAAATAAAGCTCAAACTGGTTAAACATTCAAAAAAATCACCATATAGCATTTTATAAGATGACAGTCAAAGTTCCAATGTCCAAAACTCATCAGAAAAGGTGTTTTTCTCCCCTACACACATAAATAATGAAGACCATGCCTAGGAGTGGGAAGAAGTTACGGTATTTTTTAATTCTGAAAGATTTGATTCTTATATTTGTCTAGAGGTCTGTCTTCCTAGTAGTGGAGAAATCAGTCCAAATCTGTGGCTCAACTCTTAACACAGCCTTAAGAAAGGGCTCTGATGGCATCGTTTCAGATCACTCTGAGACAGAGGATACCTGATGATCACTGACAGGGTTCCCCTTTCACCTCACAGAATAGTCCACATAGGACAAGGTGTGGATATTTTCTGCTTATTACCTGGATGGGCTATTAGGAGCAAGTTTCTTCTGAGGGATCTTAGAGTATCTGCCAGAGAGTAGCCCTGGCCATGATCCCTCAGTTGTCACCTCAGTTTCTACTAGCTGCAGACAATCAGAGATGTGTCTCTGGAAGGAACACAATTGTCCATCTGGTCAACATTCCACCTGCAATTGGCATCAATGGGAATGGAGATTCACCAGAGGGCAACTGGAGAAACCTGTCCTCTGCTTTGGGAGTGGCAGCTGCTCTAAGGGTAATTACTAGCTGGCAGAGTAACCACCATTTGTTTTTGATTCTATAAGGGACAGAGAAAAGACTGAACTGTCTTTATCTGAGTTTACTTCATAAGACACACATTTTACAGCATTTTGAAGCAACTAAGTCCAAATGCAACACATACAAAACAAGAATAAAATGTAATTTTAACAAAAGAGAATGCATAAGAAAAACAAGAAATTTGCAAACATTTAAAACACACAACTTAAAATTAAGACACCTTTGAAATAAAAGCTGAAGCAAATGCCAGAATTTATGAAACAAAAACCAGAATCAATTAAACAAAGGAGAGCCTATGAAACAAGTCACAATCTATGAAGCAAAAAGACCAAAGTTAGAACCTATGAAAGAAAACTCCTACCTCTGACCAGTAATCTTGGTGGAAACCCTCCAAAATGATCTAGGGAGAAGAGATGTAACTCCCAAACCTGCTATATATCCAAAACATGAGTTTGAGTTCTCTGAAATTGAACAATGAATTCTAAGAACAACAGAGGTTAAGAGTAGGAAAAATTTATTGAGGGGAGGAAAGCTTTTGTTTAAGAGTGACAGAGGGGGGACCAGAAAGTAGGTTGCCCCAAGCTCAAGAAGATCTTATGTAACACTTTATTTCATCTTTAATCTCTTCAAATATTTTGTTTCATTTTTTTCTTTTTAAATTTCCTCCACTTCAGTGCCTGTGAGATCACCTTCTGGGCAGTTAAGAATGTATAAAGGCATCTTATTGCCTTGTTTTATCTTGTTTCTCTTACTTTTGTGCTGATGTTTGAGTATCAATTAGGGTACAAAAACCTATGTCTCTACTATGGGAATTTCAGAGAGGGTATATTTTCCTATTATCTGATTTTGTCTTTTGTTATATTTTAGTATTTAAATACCTCTTCAATCTATTCAACATTATAGAATGAGTCTTTGTCCTTGTGTGGCAAGGAGAGGACCACTACAACTTTATCAGAAGTTGGAGAGCCAACCATAAATCAGTCATATAGTTAGAAACTTGCTTTTAAAATTTTAACCCTTCTTCAAATAACCAAGGAGACTGGTAACATGCTAGCTTGGATGTAGAGATGGACGTAAGTAAAAAGGAAGAGGAAGATAATATTTCATAAAGAAGGAAAAGAATAAAAAGAGATAACAGAAAATGAAGGAAAGAAAATAAATGAGATTGTATTATTCTTATATCTGAAGTTGAGAGCTGGAAAAGAAAGAGTTTGAGAGAATATATGTGGTTTGGGAAAAAAAAGAGGGAGAAGAGTATAACTGGGGATTGCAGGAAGCTGTGAGAAGGCGAAAAACAATATGCTAATAGAAAGTTTGTGTTTCAACCATTTACACACCATTTGTGGTGAATGTTACCCTCATTTGCTCATGAAATATATTATATAAACTAAATCACTAATTGATTCTTATTCTTCTTTGCAGATACATAAACATCATATATAAATGAAAGGAAATGGAATGAAAAAAGAAAGAAAGAAAATAAATTAAAACATCACCTCTAGATAGAATTCAACCTTTGTGCTTTTCCCCATTCATAAATGGAGAAACTTCAACTTTCAGGAGTATCCAGATGGACTATTTTACTTACTTTTTTCCCTCTGAAGGGAGGGCTCTGTTTGGTTTCAGGTTCACTCCTATGGAAATGGCTAGCTAGAGACTTTTTTTGGCTGTTTTATGAGCAGATGCCTTCAGTTATGTCAGAAGATGGGAGGGTGCAGATAGACTGTTCAAGTTCCCAGCCTTCTGCTGATTTTTCAAAAGATCTTATTGAGCTCTGTCCTGTTACCTGCAGTTGCTCTTCTCTGCTTTTTCTATACCACTTTTGGTTGAGGTGCCATACAACCCCCTTTGGCTATGCTGCTTTTAATCAGTTCCCCTCCAGGCCAAACTCTGACTGTTGTCCTCCAAAAGACATGGTCCAGCCTGCCAACTCTGATGCCTAGGGCTCCTAGTTTTCAGCACCTTTTGGCTGGGTTTAGAAATATTCCTATAAGGGCAATAAAGGGTAGAGAGCAGGAAGAATATCCTACAGGCACATAAGCCACTTGTGTTTGGGGAGATGTGAAAATGCCTGTCTTGGTTCTGTTTCAGTTGATTTTCTACTCCAGATCACACTAGTCAGAGATGCTGCCAGCCCCCGAAACTCCTTGAGCCATTGATGTCTCAATGTCTGGTCTGTATCATTAAATAGAACCATAACATTTTAAAAACTTTCTTAGGACCCACCAATTCTAACCCAGTCACTGTTCTCCAAATGATTTTCTGAATTTCATTTTCTCTGACGCCCTGATGTAGAAATATCTTGCTTGCTGTGCTCTCTCCAGGAGTATGAAGGGGGTTAGGACAGGGAGCCACTGGAAGGTGGTTGCAAAGTTAAGCACTCATCACAGAAGCTTAGCTAAAATTGTGGTACTGAACTCTTTCTGTCAGAGAATTAGATTATCTTATAAGATAGCATGATTGCTGGGCCAAGGGTGTCAGTGCTGGGCTCAAGGGTTGCTCAGACTTTTCATTCTAAACTCCACTGATATGATGTGGTTTGCTTCCCCTTCAGCTTGCTTTCCCATATTTGACCTCCCCCATTTCTAGATACCCTTAGTTTCTGTTGAAAATCATCTGAGATTCCTGCCTGTTTTAATGTTTCTTTTGCCACACTTTATTTTGGGGCTCTAAATAAGAACTTGACATGAGTGAATGTTTGAAATTGCACTGTCTGTAATACTACTCTCCAACCCATCCATTTGTTTCTTCTATGCCTACTTGTGCAACAAGCAAAGGGGATGATATAATTGTAACTGTAATGAGACCTAAGTGAGAGAGAAATTTTCAATTGCTTTTTATGGCCCTTTTATTAGCGGTTTTCCTTTTTGCATGCCTGTGTCTGCAACATGTTAACACTATTTGTTTTTTTGTTACTTAAAGCTGCCCCTAAGCCTGCAATTTGATACTGCCTAAATTGCCCCCACAGGCAGTGTCAAGAGGGCAGTTCTCTGGTATGTGTCTTCCTTTCTTGACACATGTTTCTCAGATTTTCACTTAACCTTTTAAACCATTAATTTGTTAGCAGATTTTCTACTGGCCCTATAAGGACATAATATCCTTGAGGAGATACACATTTTCAGGGAGATTTCCAATACAAGGACTTTCCCATCTAAAGCTGCCAAGGCTTGAGCAGTAGGACTCTTAATGCAGTGGCTGGTGTGTGTGTGTGTGTGTGTGTGTGAAACAGACCTTAGTGCAAACCCTGGAAGTCTCATATCCAAGAACAGTGCAGAAATAACATCTATGAACTAATGTTTTCTCAAGACACCTTAGGTATGTAGGCATGCTATTTATTATTTAGTGAACCTAAAGGAAAGTTTTAGTGAGCAAGGATTGGAAGATTGGGAAAGAATAAATATCAAAATTGATTGTGGAATGAACCGGTGTTAGGCAGCAGGGACTAATTAAAACTCATACCTGACTCACAACTTGCTAATTCCAGTGCAACCTATTTTCAATTAGCAGTATTTCAGTGGGACAAGTTTAAATTTTATATCGGCAAAATATTTCAATTTTCAAAAGCAAGATTTTCTACATCAGAATTGCATTAGATAAAACTTTGGGGGCACTGAGGAGATTTGTTGGAGGGAGTTTTACCCCAAATCTTCTTCATTGCTTTTTAGATAGTTTTAGAACCTACCAATTTGCTAAGCAATTTAAGGAAATTTGTGGTCAAAACAACACAAATTAAAACATTTAAGAAAAAAATGAGAATTGTCTATAACACTGCTTCTGAAATATGAGTGTCCATCAGAATTATCTGAAAGACACATTAAAACAAGAACTTTGGTCTCTACTAGAAGACTATTTTAGCCTATCTGGGGTAGGGTGTGAAGAAGTTAATTTCTAATAAGGCCCTAAGTGATTTTGATGCTGCTGGGCCAGGGGGGCATACCTCATTAAGCACTACTTTAAAAAAACAGAAGAGATGTTACCTAGGCTGTTGAGAATAGCCATTTATTACAACTTGTCACTAGTATTGCAGGGAATCAATATAGATTGTGCATTTATTATGGGCCAGAATTATTTGGATATTTTATGTAGTTGCTTTATTTTGCTTACATTCATTTAACTTTAAGATTCTAGATAGCTGAGCAAAAAAGGAAATATATCAGATTAAGATCATTTTAAATTTTTAATGGGAAACAGTTTATGTGTTTATCTTCAGGGATAAAAAAAAATGTTTGAAACCAGTACCAAATGCTTCCTAGCAAGAAAGGACCCACCCAAAGAAAAATTAAGTACATGAGGAAGGTAGTTATTTTTATAATATCATCCCAAACAATTTCTTATTCTATACTTATTTCTAAAAAAACACTTTGCTTCTAAGAGCTATCAACTACTACATAACAAGATAATCAGCTGATAAAATTTGTGAATAACATTCAATAGGAACCTAGATTGTACCACCTCAGTGTTAGGTCATGCTGACATGACTATAAAGATAAGTAAAATAAACATACTTTTTACAAAGGAAGGCATTTAAGGAAGAAGCAACTGTGGAATCAATTATGTTGATTTAAAAAAGAAAACTATTTCCTAGAGAAGGAAAGGTCACCAAATTTAGATTATAGAAATAAAGGAAGTAAGCTAGTAAATGTACAGGAATATGCAAGCCAGTGAAACTTTATGGGCAAACAAACAAACTAAGAAGAACTCAAGATAATGATGGAATATTTTCCTTATTATGACTACATGTGTGAGTAAAGTAAAAAACAAAAAGTGGGGGTTATAGTAAAAAGATTTAATATTTCTGTAAAGGCCAAAATGATCAGGAATCATTACCTTAATAGCCTAGTAGCAAGACACTCTTTATGATTCTGGTATAATGCACAAAAATGCATGCAAATGAAGTCAAGCAATTAAGCATAGAACCACATATGACTGAGCTGAATTCATCTTGGAGAAAGGTCTAGTAAGATTCAGAGGAGTTTGTGTCTTACAAAAGGTGAGACCATGAGTTAAATACTTTGTTTACATATGAAAGGGTTAAGCAGGCCACATGCTAAGGAGAGCTCCTAGATATGGTATTTACCAGTTGTTTCTCTCACTGACCTTTGCAAAATTTAATGAACATTATAAATCATGTAGTTATACATTATTGCCCCAACAGAACCTTGAATTAGTAAATATGAGAAACTTTACTGTTTTGGTGATTTGTAAAAGTTATTTTAAGGATAAAATTCACTTGAGTAGTTGGTTCTACCTGCATGTCCTATGAACCTAGGGGGTTGGCTTTACTTTGGTGAAGTATGGAAGGAGACCAAGGAACCAAAGGAGCAGCCTACATATTTGAAGCACATCTTCTCCTAAGGGTGCTTTTATTATAAAAAAAAGTCTGAAACACTGCCAATGTTTTGAGACCTTCTCTAAATAAATTTCTGGTGGTAGCATTTCAGACACTGTCTTACATTCCTCATTACTGAAACACAAAACCCAACATGCAGAAGTTAAAGAAAGAAAGGTTTACTTCAGATCGTAGCCTATAAATCTTCAGTCCATAGTTGGCTGGCTCCAAGGCAGTGTGGCATGGTGGAGGAGCATGGCAGAAGAAAAATAGTTCATGGCAAGGTAAGTAGAAGGCAGTAAAGCAGTGAAGCATCAAGATAAGCTTCCTTTTCCCTTTCATCCCAGCCAGACTACAAACCAGCCACCCATCCCAGGGAGGAACCTTTCATTCATACCCAGAACTATGCTAAACCAGTCAACTGACTAATTCAGTACCACATACCCTTAATCCTAATACCATACAACCAAGATGAAGCCTACTCAGAAAAGCCTCACCTATGAGCCCATGAGGCTTTTGGGGACATTTAGATACAAGCCATAATAGATATCATAACAGGGCAATACATGTAGATTTTTGCAATTTATATAAGAGTAAAAACCTGAAATTCTGCTGTTTCTCAAATTCTTTTTGCCCTCTGGCTTTTCTCTTTCTTTTTTATTGATGATAGCATTGCTTTCTTATTGCTTGTCTCATCTTGTACATCTCAAATGTTTACCACATCATCTTGCTCATAGTGAGTTGTTTTTTTCAGTTTGAGTTTATTGGTACATTTTAGGGATGCAGTACAGTTACATTCATTGTTGGGATCTTGTACCTCTACATGACAAGTCTTGATTCTCATTATTTCCCCTTACCCCTGCCCTCCCTTCACCCCCTCCCCCCATCTACAAACACTTTATTTCCATCTTTTCATTATCTCACATTTTTTTCTTTTCCCTTATTTCCCTTCCCCTACCCATCCCACCTTCCCTACACCTTTAGCTCCTTTCTTCCCATTTCTAAATGTCAGTAATCTTATTAGGATCTTCTGTATTATTGCAGATTATTCACACCAGGGAAACTATTTGGTATTTACACATGTGTGACTTATTTATTTCACTTAGGAGTATATCTTCAATATGTATCTATTTTCCTATGAATAAATCTATTTTCTCATTCTTTATGGCTGAGTAATATTCCATTTTATAGAAAAACCACATCTTCTTTATCCAGTTTCCAACAGATGGGCAAATGGGCTGTTTCCAAGATTTAGCTATTACATACTGTGCCACTGTAAACATGGGTGTGCATACTTCTCTGTGATATGATTCTTTTAGTTCTTTTGGAAAGATACCCAGCAGAGGGATGGCTGGGTCAAATGGAACCTCCAGTCCAAGCTCTTTGAGGTATCTCCGTATTGATTTCCATAGTGGTTGCACCAGTTCATAGTGAGTTTTCAATCATCTCTTGGATGCATTAATGAATTAATAAACAGAAAAAATTCTAAATTACTGTCCATTAGCTATGAATTACATCTCAAAGATCTGTTCCTATGTCCCATTTTTCTGGATATAATTACTTTTTAAAAAATAATATCTAAATTCAAAACAAGTTATAAGTCTATCCAGGGAACTCATTTATACCACTTTATAATTAGCAGTACAGTGGTCTCTCAGTTCAGGAACTCATTTCTCTCCACTATTCTGGTTGCAAGTTGAACTGGATGAGAATCTAATCAAATTTCTCTATACGGTCAATATTGAATGTAACCACTGAATTTGATTCAGTGCTCATTTAACTTGGTTTGTGGCCAGAATTGTGGAAAGAATCAAATTCATGAACTGGATTTATTTAGCTTCAAAAAACAACAGAAAAGTAAGAATAAGCAATGTGCATTCTGATTCCAATTTTTGTTATTTCTGTTTTTACAGTTTTCCCTTTTCTCTTTCATACACATTTGCTTCATGACCATGAATCCACTAGGTAGAAATTGTTTAGGTCATTTGTCAGAACTAAGTGTCCATTGTTTCTTTGAAATATTGGATATGCATCTAGGCCTCCACTATATCTTGCTTATTGATGAAGTCATAGAAGTTTGATAAAATTAAAGGCCTAACACTTCAGTTTATGTACCTCAATTATCTTTACTTTTAGTGGCTGTAGCATTGCATTTGATCCCAACATTGATATCCAATGTATTACACAATCAGATCCAGTAGAACTGTATAGATTTGCTACTGTCATGGTCATAGATGATTTTTAAATGGATCTGCACTTTTTTATCTGTTTTCCTTTGGAGAAATTTATAATTTCATTAGCTCAGTTCATCAGTGGCACATCAATTGTGGGAATAGTAGTGTAACTGGTGCATGGAAATGAAAGTAATGAGATGAATATAAACAAACACCTTGGCTGACTTAGAAAGTGTTGTATTTTTATCTCCAATAGACATGCAATTACATGTGCAATGACTAAAAAATGAATATTTCAAAAATTTAAGGTAACTTTTCTCTAAATATGAATGTTATTAAATAATTTAATTTATATACAAATTTGAATCAAGGTTTATTTTCAGACTATAGTCTCAGAAACTTATTAAAATTTCCTGAAGTGTTCCCCCAACAAATTTTATTATAGCTGTGGAGGAAGAGTATGTATGGTCAAAAGGGATCTGTGTTTGCAGGGAATTAGGAAAGACTGCATCCAAATAGAGATGATATTTATGTCTCTTTATAACCTTGTACATGGAGGTGTCTTGACCAACTAATCCACATTTTCAATTCCCCTTCATGAAATTCTTTCTTTTAAACCTTGTTATTTTACTGGTACATTTTAGATATGTAATGTTAATATTCATGACAGAGAATTTGTACCTGTACATGTTATATCTTACTTCTTTTTCCCCATTCCCCACCCCTTCGTCTTCTGAGAAATGACTTTTAATTTCAGATGCCCATTTTTGGATTGGATCTTTAACTTTGGGGGTGTCTTCTTTTTAAGTTCTTTATATATTCTAGATATTAGTTCTTTTTCTGAGAAGCAGATGGCAAAAATATTTTTCCCATACCGTAGGTCATCTCTTCACCCTGTTGGTGATTTCTTTTGCTGTACAAAAGCTTTTTACTAAGATGATATACAATTTGTTGGTTCTTTGTAGTATTACCTGTGTGATCATTTTTATAGTCTTTGCCTATATCAATGTCTTTAAGAGTTGTAATTATTCTGTTCCAGAAGATTTAGTATTTCTGTTTTAATATTTAGATATTTGATCAATTTCAATTTTAGTTTCATGCATGGTGAAAGGTATGGGTCTAGTTTTAATTTTCAGCTTGTAGAAAGTCAGTTTTTCCAGTATCATTTATTAATGATGTTTTCTTGCATTGAAGGAATTTGGCTTGGACAAAGATAAAGTGAGTGAATGAATATTCATGATAGGGAATTTGTACGGACATGTTTCTGCATCTTCTAATTTGTTCCATTGGTCCTTGGACATACACACACACACACACACACACACACACACACACACACACACATATATATATATATATATCATGCTGCTTTTATCACAGTAGCTTTGTATAATTTCAAGCCAGGGATTGTGATGACCACCACCACCACCACCTTGTCTTTGTTGCCGAGAATTGCTTTTGCCATTTTAGGTCTCTTTTGGTACCAAAAGAGTTTTAAAATTATTTTCTCTAATTCTATGAGATATCCTATTGGTACTTTAATCAGGATTGTATTAAATCTGTATAACAATTTTGGAGTTATGACCATTTTCACTACATTGGTTCTTCCTATCCCCAAAGAATGAATACATTTCCATTTTCTGAAATCTTCAGTCTCATTTTTCAGAGTACTATAATTTTCGGTGTAAATATCTTTTACTTCCTTCATTAGATTAATTCCTAGGTCTTCCTTGCTTCCTTCCTTCCTTCCTTCTTTCCTTCCTTCTTTCCTCTCTCTCTCTCTCTCTCTCTCTCTCTCTCTCTCTCTCTCTCTCTCT
>NW_022900951.1:62859042-62880950 GCF_012274545.1 Fukomys damarensis | reverse complement strand
TCTCTCCTTCTCTTTCGGGTGCTACTGTGAATGGTGTTGTTTCCCTGTTTCTCTCTCAGTGTGTTATTTGGGTAAAGGAATGCTATTGATTTTTGAGTGCTGACTTTGTATCCACCTATGCTAATGAATTTGGTTATTAAGTCTAGAAGCTTTTTATGGAATTATTTAGGTTCTTTTATGAGGACTAGCATGTCATTTGCAAATAATGATAATTTAATTTTCTTTGCTATCCTTATTCCTTTAATTTTTTTCTCTTGTCTAATTGCTCTAGCTAATGTTTACAGAATTATATTGAATAAGAGTGGTGACAGTGGACATCTTTGTCTTGCTCCAGATTTTAGAATGAAAGCTTTCAGTTTTTGTCCATTTAATATTATGTTTGCTATGGGTTGTCATTGATGACTTTTTTATTGAGTTTATTGGTACATTCTAGGTATACAGTACAGTTACATTCATTACTGGCATCGTGTACCTTTACATGACAGGTCTTGGTTCTCCTTTTTTTTTCCCCTTGTTCCTACCCTCCAAGGTTTTTGTATCAGAGTAATGCTTGCTGCAAGGAATAAATTTGGGATGATTTTTCCCCTTTTAATTTCATTAAAGATTTTGAGAAGTAGTGGAATTAGGTCTTCTCTTAAATTCTTGTAGAATTCAGCAGTGAATCCATATGGCCTGAGCTTTTCTTTGTTGGTAAGTTTTTAATTATATCTTCAATTTCATTGAATAACACTGGGTTATGTAGTTGTTTTATATCTTATTGATTCAGCTTTGCTAAATCACATGTAGCTAGGAATTTTGCCAATTCTTCTGTGTTTTCCATCTTATTAGAAGTTCTTGAGATAGATATTGGTGATCTTCTGGATGGCTTCAGGATCTATTGTAATTTTGCCATGTTCTCTCTTAATTGCATGGATTTGAGTCTTCACTTTTTTATAATGTTGGCTAAGATTTTGTCCATTTTATTTAATCATTGAAGGAATCTACTCTTTGACTCGTTGACTCTTTGTATGGTTTTTGGTGTTCAATGCATTAGTTTATGATCTGATCTTTATTATTTCCTCCCTTATACAAGGTCTGGTCTTGACTTGTTTTTTTTAAAATATTAATTTTATTGGTACATTTAATGTATACAACATAATGACATTCATTGTTGGAAATCTGTACCTTTATATAATCAACCTTGGTTCTTAATTTTTCCCCAAACCCTCCCCTCCCTTCAATGCCTCTCTCCCTTCTTTCCTTTCCCCTACCCTTCCACTTTCCTCTTCCTTTTTCTTCCTTTTCTTTCTATTTCACACTATCTATTATGACTTTTAGTCCTTATTTTCACTTTCAGCTTTTCACGTTAGAGAAACTATTTGATATTTACACATGTGTGTCCTATTTATATAATAAAAGTATCACATCAGTGTGCATCCATTTAGCTATGAATGCCTCCACTTTCCCTCTCCCTCTCTCTCTCTCTCTCTCTCTCTCTCTCTCTCTCTTTTGTTTTTTTGGTACCGGGGATTGAACTCGGGACCTCATGCTTGCAAGGTAGGTGGTAGAACCACTGAGCTAAATCCCTGGCTACTTTCTCATTTTTAATGGCTGATTAGTATTCCATTTTATCTAAAAACCACATTTTCTTCATCCAGTCTCCCCTTAATGGGCGTCTGGGCTACTTCTAAGTTTTACCTATTACAAACTGTGCTGCTATGAATATGAGTGAACATATATTGCTATGGTATGATTCTTTTAATTCTTGTGGGAAGATATCTAGCAGAGAAGTAGCTGGGTCAAATAGGACCTCTAATCAGAATTTTATGAGGTAACTTCATACTAATCTCCACAGTGGCTGCACCAGTCTGCACTCCCACCAGCAGTGGAGAAAGGTTCATTTTCCCCAAAAACCACACTGCATTTTTTCAAGTGTACTGGGTATTGAACTCAGTACATTGTGCTTGTGAGGCAGGCAGCAGAAACACTGATCTAAATCCCCAGGCCACACTGGCATTTTTTGTTGGTTGATTTCTTGAGAGAACCATTTTTAATGGAATGAAGTGGAAATCTCAGTGTTGTTTTCATTTGCTTCTCTGGACTGACCAGGGATATTGAATATTTTTTCCTATATTTATTTGCTTTTTCTACTTCTTTGTCTGAGAAATGTCTATTCATTTTAGATGTCCATTTTTGGATTGGGTCTTTACATTTGCATCTGAGTTTTTAAAGTTCATTATATACTCTATATAGTATACCTTTATCTGAGGAACAGCTGATATAATTTTTTCTGATATTGTGTTTTTTTTTCTGATTATTGGTCATTTTCTCTTGCTGTGCAGGGCTTTTAAGAAGAACAAATTCCACTTGTGGATTGTCTGTGCTTGTTTAAAGGCAACTGAGGTTTTGTTAATGAAATCTTTTCTTACAAAAATGTCTTCAAGAGTGCTACCTAAACTCTCTTCCATCCAGTGTAATATTTCTGTTTTAATATTTAGATCTTTAACTCATTTCAATTTTAGTTTAGTGCATGGTGAGACATAAAGGACTAGTTTTAAATTTGGCAAGTTGAAACACAGTTTTTCCAGCACCATTTATTAAAGAGGCTATCTTTCCTCTAGTGACGCTGTTAGGCTCCTTTTTGGAAGATGACATAGCTGAATGTGTCTGGAGTTGTTTCTGTTTCTGTTCTTCTAATCTGTTCCACTGGTCCACAGGTCTGTTTCTTTAGCAATATTAAAGTGTTTTTATCACAGTAGGTTTGTAGTATAGTTTCAAGTTGGGGATTGTGATACCCCCTACCTTCTCTTTATTACCTAAAGTTGCTTTTGCTAGTCTAGGTGTATTCTTGTTCCAAATGACTTTCTGGGTGGTTTTCTTAAGGTCTGTGAAGTATCCTGTTGGCATTTCAATTGGGATTGCATTGAAACTATAAAGCAATTTTGGAAGTATGACCACTTTCACTATATTGATTCTTCCTACCCAGGAGCAAGGGATGTCTTTCTCCTTTCTGATACCCTCTTCAATCTCTTTTTGCAGAGTGCTGTAGTATTCAGAGTAGAGGTCTTTGATTTCTTTTGTTAGGTTGATTCCTAGGTATTTCAATTTTTTGGATGATATTGTGAAAGAATTGATTACCCCTTTTCTCTCGCTTTGAGTCTGTTTTCCATGTACAGAAAAGCTATTGACTTTTTTGTTAACCTTTTATACAACTACTCAATTTTATTATTAAGTCTAGAAGACTTTTTGTGGAGTTCTTGGGGTCTTCTATATAGAGTATCATGTCATCTGCAATTAATGACAATTTCACCTCTTCCTTTCCAGTATTCATTCCTTCTATTTCTTTCTCTTGTCTAATTGCTGTGAATAATGTTTCCAACACTATATCGAACAGGATTGGTGATACTGGACATCCTTGTCTTGTTCCTAATTTAGCATGAATGATTTCAGAGTTTGACCATTTAGTATGATATTGGCTGTTGGTTTTTCATAGATGGCTTTTATCATTTGAGGTAGAGACCATCTATTCCAATTTTCTGTAGGGGTTTTATTATGAATGTGTGTTGGATTTTGTCAAATATATTTTTTGTTATCTGTAGCTCTATTAATGTATTGTATTACATTTATTGATTTGCATATGTTGAACCATTCCTGCGTCCCTGTTATGAATCCACCTTGGTCATGGTGCGTGATCTTCTTGATAGTCTTATGTATTTTATTAGCCAGTGTCTTATGAAGGAATTTTGCACCTATGTTCATTAGTGTGATTAGCCTATAGTTGTCTTTTTGGGTTGGGTCTTTCTCTGCTTTGCAGATCAAGGTGATGCTTCCAGGAATAAATTTAGGAATATTGCTTCTCTTTCAATTTCATTCAAGTGTTTAAACCATAATGGCACTAGATCCTCTCTAACTTCCTTGTAGAATTTAGCAGTGAAGCTATGAGGGCCCTGGCTTTTCTTAGTTGTTAAGTTTTTAATTACATTTTCAGTTTCATTAATTGATGATGGGTCAATTAGAATTTTTAGGCCATCTTTGTTCAACTTCAGTAAATCATATGAATGTAGGAATATGTCCATTTCTTCTGTATTTTCAGTCTTATGGACATAAATTTTCTCAAAGTAGGTATTGATGATCCTCTGGATTTCTGCTGGGTCCATTGTAATTTCACCCTTTGCATTCCTAATTGCATGAATTTGGGCCTTTTATTTACTTTTTTTGATAAGGTTGGCTAAGGGGTTGTTAATTTTTTTATTCTTTCAAAGAACCCATTCTTGGCTTCATTGATTTTTTTGTATAGTTCTTTTAGTCTCCATTGCATTGATTTCTGCTCTGATGTTTATAATTTCTTCCCTTGTATAAGCTTTCTTTGGGTTTATCCTCCTCTTTTTTTTTCTAGAAGCTTAAGGTTCAGCGTCAGGTTGTTCAAATGCACTTGCTCTGTTTTCCTAATATGAGTATTTACTGTTATGAATTTCCCTCTTAAGATTGTGTTTATGAAATTCTTGCAGTTTATTTTGCTATTGATCTCCAATTTCATTGCACTATTGTCTGATAATATACAGGAGATTACTTCAATTCCTTTGCACTTAGACATGTTATATGAGTGAGTATGTGGTCTATTTTGGAGAATGGTTCATGTGCCACTGAAAAGAATGTGTATTCTGATTTTGTGCAGTGAAACACCCTGTAAACATCTGTTAAGTTCATTTGTTCAAGAGTTTGATTCAGTGCTAGTATTTTGTTGTTTATTTTCTGCCTAGTTGATCTATATATTTGTGACATTGGGATATTGAATTCCCCCATTACTACACTCAGTGTTTATTTGATTTTTCATGTCTGTTAGTATTTGTTTTATATAGTTGGTAACACTAGTGTTTGGTTCATATCTATTTATGATTGTCATCTCTTCCTCTTGGATCGTTACCTTTACAGGGATGTAGTGTGCTTCTTTGTCTCTCTTAATCAGTGTTTGTTTATAATCCACATGATATGCAAAGGGGATAGCTACTCCTGATTTTTTTTTCAGGTTGCTGTCACAAGGAGTATTGTTTTAAGCACATTAACTTTAAGTCTATGAGTTTCTTTTTGAATTAAGTGTGTTTCCTGTATGCAGCATATTGTTGGATCTTGCTTCTTGACCCATTCTATCAATCTACTTCTTTTCATTGGTGAATCGAGACCATTGGCATTGATGGTTGTACCTGACATGTATTGACTTATCCTTGTCATGACTTTTTCTTTTTGCAGGACTCTCCCCCTTCTCATTTAATTTCTTGTCATACCCAATGGATTCATTTTTCTGGGCTTCATGGAGTTGTTATTCTCATTGTCTTTTCCTATGATATTATTTAAAATTATTTTGAGAGCTGGTTCAGTATTTGTGAAATTCCTAAGGTGCTCTTTGTCATAAAAGTTTCTTATTTCTCCATCAATTTTGAAAGTTAGTTTTGAAAGATACATCAACCCAGGTTTCAGGCTGATTTCCTTTAGGGCTTGAAATACATCACTCCAAGCTCTTCTTGCCTTGAAGGTTTGTGTTGAGAAGTCTGCTGTGATTTTGATAGGCTTTTCTTTGTATGTGATTTGTTTCTTTTCTCTAACTGCTTGTAGAATTTTGTTCTTCTGTTGTGTTTCTGGAATCTCAACTATTATATGTATATGTGTAGCTTTTTTTTAATCACAGCTAGTTGGAATCCTATATGCCTCACATCTGTATTTCAAATTGTTTCACCCATTTGTGAAGTTTTCTGCCATTACTTCTGTGAACAGTTTTGTTTTTAATCTTATCTGCACTCTCTCCTGTGTCTTCATTGACTCATATAAGTCTTATATTATTTATTTTATTATTCTTCTTTGACCATCTAGCAGCTGTTGGATTGATTTCTCATGGTCCCTCACTATTTTTAAGAAATTTTTCTTTTCCTCATCATTGATTGCGATACTATCTTCTATAACTGAAATTCTACCTTTGCATTGGCTCATTCTGCTGTGTAAACTTTAAATGGAGTTTTTAATCTCATCGAAAAATGTTTGCATCTTTGCATCTGTTTTATGGATTCAATTTCTGTCCTATGTTGGGATTCCATCATGTTCCTCAGCTCCTCTATTTTTTAAATCTGTGTCCACTCTATATTTATTAATTATATATTGCACTCTGTGCACAACCTCTTCTTTTATCTGAGAAATTATTTCTGACTTCATTTTTTTTTCTAGATCCGCTTTTCTTGCCAGTTTAGGGAGTCCAGGTATTTGAGTATCGGATTGTTCCATCTCATTTCCCTTTGGGCTTTCCTTCGGTGACCTGGAAGTGTGGTTTTGAGACTTGTTTCCATGTTTTCTCATTCAACAAATGTAGCCTGCTGTACCTTTTTTAAGACAACTTTTGCTCAACCAGTTGTCTTCAATTCTTAGCAGCCACCAAGAGACCTTTTCTCTGCTGCTCACCAGTACACAAATTGCTGTGTTCAAACCACTGATGCTATGGGGCTGGCTTCCAATTGAAGCTTGTGTACCTCTGCAGCTCTTTCTTGGGTGAACCTTAGCTGGGCAGATTTACCTGTGCCTCTGAGGTCAGAGCACATCCCTGGCTGGTATCTGTCTGCAGCCATGCTGTTCTTGACCCCACTGCTGCTCCCCAGGATCTGCACACACTCACTGATGGCATGGGGTGGGCCTCTGAATGAGGTTTATGCAGCTCTTTCCTGGGTGGGCCTTGGCTGGGTAGGTTTGCCCCAACCTCTGGGGTCATGGCAAATCCCTCTTGACTCGTTCTTTTTTTAGAATCTTGAGCTTCAACTTTATTGAGCTTGCTGTTTTTCTGATATGAGAGTTCATTGCTATAAATTTCCCTCATATGACTGTTTTTTTTTTTTTTTTTTGCATCCCATAAGTTCCAGTATGTTGTACTGGCATTTTTGTTTAATTGTAGAAACTGTCTGATTTTTTCTTTAATTTAATGTGGGACTTGTTTACTGAAAAGGATACTATTAGTTTTCTTGTGTTTATATATTTTTATGGTTTATTTTGCCATTGACTTCCAATTTAATCGCACTATTGTCTGATAACATGTATGATATAATTTCAACTCCTTTGCATTTACTTTAGCATATTCTATGACCTAGTATGTGGTCTATTTTGGAGAACATCCTATATGCAGCTGAGAAAAATGTGTGTTCCAATGCTGTGGGGTGGAACACTGTAGAAATACACTGAGTTCATTTGTTTACTGGTTTATCTCAGTTCTAATAATTCATTATTGATTTTTTGTCTAGTGGATCTGTCTATTTGTGTCAGTGAGGAATTGAAGTCCCCCATTACAATTGCACTACACTTATTTTATTTTTCATGTCCATTAGTATTTGTTTTATATAGTTGAGTGCACTGATACTTGGTGCATATATTTATGATTATTATCTGTTCCTCTTAGATTGTTCCCTTTACAAGTATGCAGTGACCTTCTTTGACTCTCTTAATCAACATTGGTTTAAAATCCCCTTTGTCTGCAAATACAATAGCTATCTCTTTTTTCTGAGTTCCTTTGGCATGAATTGTTGTTTTCCATCATTTGAATTTATTGTAGGAATTTCTTTTTTAATTAAATGTGTAACTTTTATACAGTATATTTTTAAATCTTGTTTCTTGATCCATTCTGCCAGTTTGTTTCATTAGACTGATGAATTGAGACCAGTAATACTGATGGTAATAACTCATATGTATTGATTTATCTTTGTCATGTTAGTTTGCTGTTGTTAGTTTCCTTTTCCTCACTTTTTTAATTTCTTGCTTTGCCTGGTAGACGAATGCTGTTGGAGTCCATGGAGTTGTAGTCCGATTCTCTTTCTAGAATGTCCTTCAGAACATTCTGTAGTGCTGGTTTGGTTGTCATGAATTTTCTCAGGTGTTCTTTGTATCTTATTTCTCCATTAAATTTGAAAGATAGCTTTGTGAATCACATTAATTTTGGTCAGAGGTTGTTTTCCATTAGGGCTTGAAATACATTACCCTGAGGTCTCCTTTACTTACGAATTTGTGTTGTGAAGTCTGCTGTGATTAGGATGGGCTTTACTTTATATGTGATTTTTTTCTTTAATCTATCAGATTTTAATATTCTATTCTTATGTTTAATTTCTGGAATCTTGACTATTGTATGCCTGATGCAGTTTTTTTTAAATCAGGATGAATTGAAGTTCTATATTCCTCACTTATCTCTATGTCAAATTATCTTTCCTTGCTTGGGAAGTTTTCTATTATCACTTATTTGAACAGTTCTTTTTATGTTATTCTTCTTTACATCATTCA
This sequence comes from Fukomys damarensis, assembly GCF_012274545.1. Lineage (NCBI taxonomy): Eukaryota > Metazoa > Chordata > Mammalia > Rodentia > Bathyergidae > Fukomys > Fukomys damarensis. Next base: position 62,872,673 of record NW_022900951.1, on the reverse strand, counting down.
TCAGCTTTTGGATTGATTTTTCATGATCCTTTACTATTTTTAAGAAATCTTTCTTTTCATGATCACTAACTGCAATCGTGTCTTTAATATCTAATATACTATCCTCACATTGGCTCATTCTGCTGCTTATACTATCAATGGAATTTTTAATCTCCAGGGTATCTGTTTGAATGTTTCATGAATTCTGTTTCTTTCCTATGTTGGACATTCATGGTTTGCATCAATTTCCTAAGTTCTTCTATTTTAAAAATCTGTATTTGCACTAGTGTCACCAAACAAGACTTTCATCATGGTCATCATCCCTGTAGTTACCTGAGAAAGTATTTCTGATTAATTTTTTTATTGAGCCTCATTGATCTTCTTTGATACTTCTAATATTACCACTTCAGAGAGTCCAGGTGAATGGCTTTTGAATTACTCCATCACATGATCCCCTGGATTTGCCTTTGGGGAGGTGGAAGTCTGGAATTATATCCTGCTTTTGTGTCATCCCATTTTCTATATTTCAGTTTAATTTCCAAGTTGATGTTAATACATATTTTATGGCAAATAGCTTTATTGCTAAGATTTAGAACACTTAGGAAATGATCACCTCTTAGAGATGTCTGCCAGGTATAGTTGGCCCTTGAACCTTGAGTTTGTTGCAAGATTTTACCTTTTTGGTTTATTGGTGATGATAGGTTGCTGCCAACATGGCCCAGTCCCTGGTATTTTGGCACTATTGTTCTATTCTTTTTCTCATTAAATTTATTGGTACATTTTAGGTATACAACACATTCACATTCGTCATGGGGATTTTGTAACTTTATATGACATATCTTGGTTTTTATTCTGTCCCCATTTCCTGCCTTCACTTCATCCCCTCCAACCTTCCATATTTAGAAAGTCTTTGCTTCCAATTTTTCCTTTTCTCTTATTCTTTACCCTTCTTACCTTTCTGCTAATCTTTCCACTTCCCCTACAACTTTAGAAATTTTCTTCCTATTACACAATATCAATTATACATTTGCATACTTATTTAAAGTTGAGGTTTTCAAACCAGAGAAACTATTCAGTATTTGCACATGTGTGTCTATTAATTTCACTTAAGAGCATGTCCTCATTGTGCATACACTTAGCTATAAATGTCTCTAGTTTCTCATTCTTTATGCCTGAGTTGTACTCCATTTATAGAAAAAAAACACATCTTCTTTATCCAGTTTCCAGTTGATGAGCCACTGGGCAGTTTCCAAGTTTTAGCTATTACAAACTGCTGCTATAATCATGGGTGCACATATATCACTGTGGGAATGATTCTTTTAATTCTTTTGGGAAGATACAAAGCAGAGGAATAGCTGTGTCAAAAGGGACTTTTTATCCAAGTTGTTAATGGTATCTTCATATGGATTTCCACAGTGGTTGCACCAGCTTGCACTCCCACCAACAATGGAGAAGGGTCCCTTTCTCCCCATAACTGCACCACCAGTTGTAATAGGTTGATTTCTTGATAGTTTCCACTGGAGTTAGGGGGAATCTCAGTGTTTTCATCTGCATGTCCTAAATGACCAGTGAAGTGGAACATTTTTTTCTTATGTTTATGTGCTGCTTTTACTTCTTTGTCTGAGAAATGTGTGCTCATGTCAGATGCCCATTTTTGAATTGGGTCTTTATATTTGGGGTGTCCAATTATTTGAGTTCTTTATATATTCTAGATATTATACATTTTTCTGAGGAATAGCTGGTAAATATTTTCTCCCACATTGTAGGTTGGATCTAAGCTCTGTTGGTGGTTTTTCTTGCAGTGTAGAAGCTTTTTAATAAAAGAGATACCAGTTGTAGATTATATGTGCTAGTTCACATGCTACTGAGGATTTGATCAGTCTTTTCCTATGCCATTGTCTTCAAGAGTTCTACCTAACTTATTTTAAACAATTTTAGTGTTTCTGTTTTTATATTTAGATATTTAATCCACTTGGATTTAGTTTCTTGGATTTTTGGCTCTTGGTAAGAGATAAGGGTCTAATTTTAATCTTTTGCAAGGTGAAATCCAGTTTTTCTAACACCATTTATTGAAGAGGTTATCTATCCTCCAGTGAGGATGATTGGCTCCTTTTTCAAATATGAGTTACTGAGTACATCTGAAGTTGTTTTTGCTTCTTCTAATCTATTCCACTGATCCTCAGGTCTGTCTCTTTACCAGTGCCATGCTGTTTTTCTCACAGTGGCTTTGTAATATAGTTTCAACTTGGGGATTGTGATACTCCCTGCCATGTCTCTGTTGCCTAGAACGGTTTTTGCTATTCTAGGTCTCTTCTTGTTTCAAATGAATTTTTGTATAATTTTCTACAGTTCTGTTAAATACACTGTTGGGATTTCAATCAGGATTGCATTGAGTCTGTACAGCAGTTTTGGTGGTATACCCATTTTAACTATGTTGATTCTTCCTACCCATGAGCAAGGGATGTCTTTCAATTTTCTTATATCCTCTTCTATATCTTTTTTCAAAGTGCTGTTAATTTTCAGTGTAGAGGTCTTTTGTTTCCTTTGTTAGATTGATTCCTAGATATTTCATTTTTTTGGATGTTACTGTGAAAGGAATTGTTTCCCTAATTTCTCTCTCAGTGAATCTGTTATTTATGTACAAGAAGTCTATTGATTTTTATTAGGAATATTATGCTGTTTTTAACACAGTGGCTTTATAGTACAGTTTCAACTTGGGGATTATGATACTCCCTGCCATGTCTCTGTTGCCTAGAATGGCTTTTGCTATTCTAGGTCTCTTCTGGTTCCAAATGAATTTTTGTATAATTTTCTACAGTTCTGTGAAATATACTTTTGGAATTTCAATCAGGATTGCATTTAATCTTTATAGCACTTTTGGAAGCATGGCCATTTTCACTATATTGGTTCTTCCTACCCAAGAACAAGACAGTTCTTTCCATTTTGTCATATCCTCTTCTATTTTTTCAGAATGATGCAGTTTTCAAATTAAAGGTCCTTCACTTCCTTTCTTAGATTGATTCTTACATATTTTCTTTTGTGTGCTACTGTAAAAGGGATTGTTTCCCCAGTTTCTCTCTCAGTGAGTCTGTTTTTCTGTACAAAAGGCTATTGATTTTTAAGTGTTTACCATATATCTAACTACTCTGCTGAATCTGTTAATTAAGTCTAAATGTCTTTTGGAGGAGTTTTTTGGGTCTTCTATGTAGCAAATCTTATCATCAGCAAATAATGACAGTTTAAATTCTTCCTTTCCTATCTTTATTGCTTCTATTTATTTATCTTGTCTAATTACTGTGTCTAATGTTTCCAAATCTATATTCCACAGAAGTGGTGATAGTGGACACCCTGGTCTTGTTCCTGATTTTAGTATGAAGGATTTCAGTTTTTGACTATTTACAATGATGGCTTTTGTATTTTCAAAGGTAGCCTTTATCAAGTTGAGATAAAGACCATCTATTAGAATTTTCTATAGGGTTTTTATGATGAATGGGTGTTGAATTTTGTCAAGTGCTTTTTTTGCATCTTTTGAGATGATCATATGGTTTTAGTACTTGACTTTGTTAATATAGTGTATTGCATTTATCGATTTATGTATGTTGAACTATCCTTGCATCCCTAGGACAAATCTGACTTCGTCAAGTTGTGTGATCTTCTTGATGCGCACCTGTATTTTATTTGCCAGTACTTTATTAAGGATATACACATCTATGTTCATTATGGAGATTGCCCTGTACTTCTCTTTTTTGGTTGGGTCCTTCTCTGCTTTTGGAATCAAAGTAACACTTGCTTCTAGAAAGAATTTGTAAGTATTGCCTCCCTTTAAATTTCATTGAAAAGTTTAAAAAAGTAGTTGCAATAGTTCTCTACATATCTTCTAGAATTCTAGAATCCATCAGGACCTGCACTTTTCTTTGTTGGTGAAATTGTAATTATGTTTTCAATTTCACTGATTGTAATTGGGGTATTTAGAATTTTTATATCTCCTTTGTTCCACTTTCTTAATTTATATGTATCTAGAATTCTGTCATTTACTTCTGTGTTTTCAATTTCATTAGAATACATGTTCTTGAAATAGGTATTGAGGGTCCTCTGGATTTTTGCTGGATATGTTGTGACTTCACTTCTTCATTCCTACTTAATGTATTTCAGCTATTTCTTTCCTTTCTTTGATAAAGTTTACTAAGAATTTGTCAGTTTTATTTATTCTTTCAAAAATCCAACTCTTCAATCCATTGATTTTTAAAATCATTCTCTTAGCGTCCATTGCATTGATTTCTGCTCTGATCTTTATAATTTCTTGCCTTGCATGAGCTTTGCATTTCTCTTGTTCTTCTTTTTCTAGGAGCTTAAAATTCACCATTAAGTTGTTTATTTGAGCTTGCTCTGTTTTCCTGGCATTGGCATTTACTGCTATAAATTTCCCTAATAGAACTGCTTTCACCATGTCCCATACATTCCTGTAAGTTGTATTGACATTTCATTTATTTGTAGAAACTGTCTAATTTCTTATTTTCCTCTGTGGCCCATTGCTTTTTCAGGAGAGTGTTATTCAATTTCCATATCTTTGTTAAGTTCTTGTGGTTTCATTTGCTATTGATCTCCAATTTAATTGCACTATGGTCTGATTATATACACGGGATACTTTCAGCTTCTTTGCATTTACTTAACAATGTTGTATGAGCTAGTATTTAGTCTATTTTGGAGAATTACCTCTATGCACCCAAGAAGTATGCATTTAAGATCTTGTGGGGTGACACATTCTGTAGACATCTAATAATTCCATTTGTTCAAAAGCTTGGCTCTGTTGTAGTATTTTATTGAATTTTTGTCTAGATGATCTGTCTTTTTATAACAGTGAGGTATTTAGGTCCCCCAGTACATTTGTATTAGTGTTTATTTGTATTTTCCTATCCCTTAATATTTGTTTTGTATAGTTTGTGGCATTAGTATTTGATGCATATATATTTATGATTGTTATCTCTTCCTCTTAGATTCATCCCTTTACAAGGATATAATGACCTTCTTTGTGTCTCTTAATGAGTTTTCATTAGAAATTTACTTTATCTGCAAATCAGATAGCTACTCCTGCTTTTTTCTGGGTTCCAGTCACCTGGAGAACTGATTTTTATCCTTTTACTTTCCATCTATGAATTTTTTTAACTAGGTGAATTTCTTGTACACAGCATGTTGTTGGATTTTGCTTCTTAATCCATTCTGCCAGTTTATTACTTTCAATTGGTGAATCGAGGCCATTAACATAGATGGTTGTAACTGATCTGTATTGACTTATCATTATTATGTTATTATCCTGTTGTTGGCACAACAAATTTTCCCCCTTCTCCCTTTAATTTCTTTCATTGCCTGATGGATTTTGTCTCTTGGGCCTCATGGAATAGTGAACTTCATTGTGTTTTTCTGGATATATAGAATTGTTTGGAATGTTGGTTTGGTAGTCATGAAGTTTCTCAGGTGTTCTTTGTTATAGAAGTATCTTATTTCCCCATCAATTGTGAAAGACTCTTTGCAGAACAAATCAATCTATGTTGGAGGTTGTTTTCTTTTAGATCCTGAAAGACTATATTTCAGGTTCTCCTTGACTTGAGGATTTTTGTTCAAAAGTCTGCTATGATTCTAATGGTCTTATCTTCACATGTGATTTGTTTCTTTTCTCTAACTGCTTGTACTATTATGTTCTTCTTTTGGGTTTCCATGATCATGATTATTATATGTGTAGGTGTAGATTTTCTTTTGATCATGGCTAGTTGGTGTCACATATGCCTCACTTATCTGTATGTCAAATACTTTTGCTCTGTTTGGGAAGTTTCCTGTCATTAATTCTGTGAACAGCTTTTTTATCTTATTTGTACTTTTCCTACATTTTCTTGGACTCCTATCAGTATTATATTATTCTTCTTTGCATCATCTAGGAAAAGTTGGATTTATTTCTCATGGTCCCATACTATTTTTAAGAAGTGTCTCTTTTCATGGTCACTGACTATCATCCTGTGTTTTATGTCTGATATTCTTTCTTTAAATTGCCTCAGTCTGTTGTGTATACTTTCAATAGAGTTTTTAATCTCCTGGATATTGATTTGAATCTGTTTCATGGATTCCATTTCTTTCATATGTTAGCCATTCATGGTTTCAATTTATTTTTTATGCTAGGCATTCATGGCTTTTATCATGGTTGTGAACTCATCTATTCTTTCCATCTGTTTCTATTCTAGAGTCTCTAATCATGTCTTCCATTCTGCTCACAATCTCTATAGTGATCTGGGAAATTGTTTCTCATTTGAATTTTTCTAGAGACTGATTTATCTTTTTAGTTGCTTCCTGTGCTATCATTTTATGGTTTCCTGGTGGTTGATTATCAGACTTTCCACCCTATTTACCTCAGAATTTGCCTTTGGTGAACTGACATCCTGTGTTTTTGCCTTACTTAAATGTCTTCTCCTTTCTACTTTTATTGTTGGTGCTGTTGTTCATTTAACTCCTGGTTTAATACTTCAGACTTCCTGATATACCTGGTCTTTAGGTTTTGAGTCTCTAATGACTCTGAGGCATTTCATTATACCAGGAAGGACAACTGATTATGTAAATCACAGAACCTTATCCCACGTGATACAATCAGCAACACAATAGCATCAAACACAGCTTAGAAAATGACAATTTGTGGTAGTTATTAATCTATCACTTTTAACCATATGAATTAAATCAGAGTTGAGGCTGTAGCTCAGGACAGTGGCCTTTATGATGTCTCTGTGGTTTGAATCCCACTACCAGCACCGCCATGAGGCCAGAGGTGGGGCACTGTGTGTGGGCTGAAGGCACCCACAAAGTTCCACTCCTGACCAGTCTGCTCAAACTTCTCAGAGGCTGGCTGTTGCTAGTGGTGTAGCAGCCCAGCTCCATGCAGCTCTGCCTTTCACCAGTCCACTAGCACTGCTTTGCACTCATATTCTTTATAACTCTAATGCAATATTAGTCTTGGCTTAATGGGAAAAGCAACTGACTAGAACAATTTTGTCACCTTGGTTATGTTGTTATAATAAACAAAAACAATAGGATCAAACATAGCCTAAAAAATGCCAAATTGTGGCAGCTATGAATTTGTCATCTTTAACAATATAAGTTAGATTTGTGGTTATGTAACAAAATCTCATACAAACCAAAAATCTGTATACAGCAAATATGCCCTCATTATAGTGACTTCTTCCACAGGGCTGAAATTTAAAAGGAGTTAAGGGGAAAAAATAGAGAAATAGAAAAAGAAGAGATCAGAAGCAGAGCTGAAGGACATAGGAAGATTAGAAGAACTTTGGGATATTGGTGAAGAAGACAGAGGGGATAGAAAGAAACAAAAACAAGAACAGAACAGAAAATGGCAATAACAAAACCACAGTGTTCACAGTCATATAAAAACAAGAATGATCAAGAAAAAACAAAAAAAAAACAAGAAAAGAAAGAAAGAGAAGAAAATAAGAAAGAAAAAATCCATTTCAAGGTGTGTAACTGCTATCATTCATAGCAAAAATGAAGAGACTCAGTCCAAGTCTGTGTTGATCAATTCCAGCAAAGCAACTGTAGATTTATGGTGGGGAAGTCGACAATCCCAACAAGCCTGCACCTTTCCTTCCTCTGAAGTTCAAGCTGGTTTCTGGCTGTGAGGTTGGACCCCAGTTTGTCCCAGACACTCCATGTACCTCCTGCAGGCTGGAATCTGATTCCCTGCCAGATGGAACTCATCTCCTAGACTTCTTGCCAACTTAAAACAGCAACCTCTCCCTGACACTGGAGCTGCTAGATGGAGCCCACAGCTGCTCTTAGTTCTGAGTTTATTTGGCCCCTCTCCAAGATACCTGTTGGCCAATTGCCCTCCCCTGGGGGTGTTTGCACCTGTACTACTCAGTGCAGCATTTCCATTGGCATATTTCTCCGTAGGGGTCTTTGGCATCACCAGTAGTTACAATGCATCTGCAGGTTTGAGCTACTCCTCCCACACAGCAAGTCAGAGCTCAGGAGAAAAGTGCCACTTGCTACCTCCATCTTCTTTGTTGAAGTTTCTCTCTTCACTCTCCCCACAGGCTTCAATTTTTACCTCAGCTCCTCCCTGGGTCCTGAGGACTAACCTTTCTCTTTCCTGTCTTTCCCACACTGCTGTATTATAGTATCTGGACACCAAATCTCAGCAAGGCTGTTTCTCTGCTGTTCATCACTCCACCATGTTCCCTTAAAACCACCAAATTTATTTCTTCAATGAAATAGTTATATCTGATTATCTTTGTGTAACATATAGCTTAATCATCTAATCAACTAAAGTTATCCAGTGTACCTCAGCCACTTCCTTTTTTTCCTTTAAAAAAACTTTGTGTATTGCTGGTGGTCAAACCCAGCATATCATGCATAGCTAAGCACTGTACCACCAAGCAACACATTTTAATCTTGTACCAAATTGCCTTGATTCTCTCTTTAACAATCATTCTGCAGGCAATAACTTGTTTTTTTTATTTATTCATTTATTGAAAAAATATTTACTTTTACTCTAAACTTGAAATGTTCTAATATTTTGGATATTCTAAGAATAGAACATTCAATAAGACAGTAAACGGCTCTGGCCTATCAGAGCTTACATCCCATAAAAAAGAGACAAAATATTTTAAAAACATGAAACAAATAAGGAAATCATGTAACTATGAAAGCCATTATGTTAATAAAAGCAAGCAATGTGATAGACACTAAATGAGTGGAGAAACTGGAGCTCACTGAATAGGTGAGTATAGGTCTGCCTGAAAATATGGTATTTGAGCTACCACAAATGGTAAAGAGAAGCAAGCCATGTAAAGATATCAATAAAAAGTATTTAAGAAACAAAGGACAGCAGATGGAAAGAACCTGAGGTAAGAATGAGCTTTAATTGAAGGAAGCACAAAGGAATGTCAATGTGATTAAGGAGTGTTGAGATAGAAGAACATTAAGAGGGTGTTGCAGGTAGAAAAGAACCAGAACCTATTTGGCCATGTTTAGGCAATTTAGATCTTGTTTAACCAGTAGAGTAAAATACTGGATGATTTTAAGTATAGCTATATTATTTATACTACAGTGTGAAGAGTGGCATTAGTAAGAAAGCAAATATAAATTTTTTTCTAAAAAACAAATTGGAATACAATTTCAAAAGCTGGAAGTATATGTAGAGGTCACCTAGCCCAAACACTTATTTTTATAGACATGAGATCTATATCTGAGAGAGGCGGAATGATTAGCCAAAAGATAGAGAGATAGTAACAGTAGCAAAGCTCAGGCCAGACTTTTTTTTTTTTTTTTGCCCTAATAAGGTACTCAGTTGACTGCATGAAGAATATCCTAAGTATCTCTCCTGCATTAGCACTCGGGCATTATTTCTTTTGGTGGCCAAAAGATGCTGTTTCAAAATACCAAAGTCAGAAAACCTCAGTGTAATGCTAAAGATAGGAAGGGTCTTCTCAGTAATAATGTATTTTTCAGATTAAGAATCTAGGGCCGGGAATGTGGCGCAGTGGTTTCACTGCTTGCTTAGCAAGTGCAAGGGCCTGAGTTCGATCCCCGGGACCAAAAAAAAAAAAAAAAAAAAAATCTAAAAATCATCACATGGAGCCTGTATTTAAATTATTAATGAAATAATTTAAATTGATTTCCACCCTTCAAGTCTACATTTGTTAAGAATGCTAACCTAAAAAGCACACGTGAACATTTTCAAAAAGTCTTTATGAAGTACTTACTGTGTACCGCGTACCTAGAAGAATGATGAACACTATTGGACATACAAGAGAAATGTAAATGGATCTTATTAAGTTTTCTCCTATCTATCCATGTGCCTTTTGTCAAGTGTTATCTCCCTCAGTGCTAATATTTTCAAATTATGTTGAAACAACATGACCAATAATCTCAACATCTCCATCTATTTGTCATACTTCATAAATCCATACATCTCAAGTTATACTATACATATCCTAAACTTTATTCACAGTCATTCCCATCTTAGTTTATGGTATCTCCATCTTTACATTTGTACAAAATGAAAACTCTGGCATTATCTGTCATTATTTTTACTCTTACAACACATTCCCCTTCTGTGAGGAAATCATATCAGTTCCACATTCAAAACATGTTCAGAATACAAACCTTCTCAACATTCCCACTACCACCTTACACCAGCCATAAATTATTACAAGCCTCAATTACTATAATATTCTAATTTTTCATTTTTACCCATTGTCCCTCCATCTATTTCAAATACAGCAAACCAGAAAGACTTATTAAAATAGCAATAATATGACTTTAAACATCAGATTAATAATCTGATAATAACCTCTAAGGTTCCTGATCTAATTTCTGTTATCTAACAGATCTGATTATGTACTTCTGTCCACTTTCTTTAATTTTTTCAGAGATTTCATTTTTACTTTTTTTGAAGACAAATTTAGTGATATATAATGCGCTACAGCTGCTTACTGTGCATAATTTCATGGACTTGACACATGAAATCACCTACTATACCATTACCACAACCAACACAACAGAAATATCCATCATGAACACACCATGCTAATTCAAGTATCAGGGTAATATTTTGCATAGGGTGTGTTCCCTATGGATCACAGTGTCACCAGGGAAATTAAGAATAATTAAATCAAGAGCTCTAGAAATGAGCCTGAGCAAAATTTATTAAATCTTCTTGCTAACTACAAAATGTATATTAAACTGGGCTGGGGATTTCACTCAATGGAGCTGCACTTGTCTTGCAACTGCAAGGTCCTGAGTTCAATCCCTGATACCAAAAATTGTATATTAAACTTAGGTAATTACTGTGCTTATGCAGACTGAATATTTCATTAAGATTGACTTTAACCTTTTCATAATATATAGGAATGTCTTACCTTCAGTTATTAGCATGATGCTATTAAATATTATGATAGACTTTGTTTTTGGTTATAGTTTGATGTATTAAAGACCTGAATATGTGAAATCAATGAGTAGTTTTTCATGTGGTTGATACTGTAATTTTCTGCAGACATTGCTACTTTGCTACTTTGATCAATTGTACTAAATATTCCTTCTGCTTTCCATATCTGCACTTATGCTCAAACACTTCTTGACTTGTAATATGCTACACTCACCATCACTTATTCAACTCCGACCCAACACTGAATGTCTACCTCATATTTAAGATCTTTTTAGAAATCTACCCTAAATAATGTACTTGTTGCTATATTACTATAATTAACATCTATACCACTGCTTTTTCTGATAATTCTGAGCATTTTCATTTTTCTCCTTATGTTGTAAACACCTGAGAGGAAGATTCATATTTTATATGTTATATATCATGAATAGTTCTTTATGCATACTGCCTGTGAATGTAGATATCCTCATTATACTTTAAATGGATTAAATATCTTCTAGAACATCAATCTCAGGTGTGTCATGATTAAATTCTTCTGAACCAAGCTTCTGGATTTTAATGAAACCTTCTTAGAACCACTTCATCTCAATACAAAATATCACTATTTGCTACAATGGAATTCAGAAATATCAGCCATTCCTTTCCTTTCCTTGGCTTACTATATAGTATCATTTAATAAATAACCATGCACTGAAGCCTATCTATAGAAAATTGTTAAGGAAAATTCAAATATATTCAGATAGTATTTAATGCCAAAGAGGGCAAAAAATGGAAAAAATCAATGTTTGCCTAATGGAAAACAACAGACTTTAATTTAGCATATACTATGTATAGATGATAACATTCAATTATCAGCATGTGGTAAGAGATACATCAATTGATAAACTCTAGCCAACTGTTGAGAAACATTTTTTGGAATAAGCTTACAGTGAAGTAGTGTTTGTAGAAGATAGGTTAAAACAGTGCCCTCCTTTAGTACAGTATAAGATTAGAGACTGCCCCAAGAAGGGCAAATGGTAGGAATAAATCTCTTCCTACACCTCTCCATACCCAAAATTTTAATCTCTATGAAATCAGGTAAAACTGAAAATCAAGAGTAACCAAGAAGAGTCACAAGGTGGTAGCTGATGAGGAAATGTGACTATAGATAAAGGACGATTCCTACACTTGGTCTTGAAAGTGGGGAAAGCATCCTAATATGGAGTTACTCAATATATAAATGTCTCAGTTATTTTCCAGCACAAGTTAGTGATAACTTTGTCCCCACTTCAGTGTACCTCATTTGCCTTATTATTCCCAGAGGGCCATCAGAATCTGAGTTGGTATTACACAACTATGAAATTCAAGAACCAAATCAAAAAATAACAAGAATCAGTAAGGCTCAGAACACTAGACTGTCTGTGAAGCACACCATGACACTCTGAAACATTTTGCTCTTGGAGTATCCAAGGATTCTTTTTAGTGGCAAAATATAGGTCAACCTGCAAAGATAGTTCTACATTCTACACTCTATTTGATCTTATTCTAGAACCTCTTTAGCCTTTCTTATCCAACAATCCTGCATTTTTTGAATGTCAAAGATTTTGTCCAGGATAACTTAGGACAGAAATGATAGGAGTGGTTACTATAATTTCAATAATCTAATAGAGTAACAAACTGGTTGGAGTTTCTAAGTTATTATGCTATCTGCAGTCAGCAGCATTTTGAAAAGTAATATACTGATATGTGAATAGAATTGAAAAGCAAATTAAGACACTCTGCTTTTTCGGTACTGATTTCCCAGATGGTGGTCCTTTCTCCACCTGAAAAACCATTTTGAAGATCAATTTCCAGGCCTATGTCAAGAAATCATCTTTGTGCAGTTATGGCATTTCTTCATCTACCTCTGTTAATTAATTGCTGTGTGTCTGTTGAAGAAGTAGTATCTTATTTCAAAGAAAATACACGTGAGTCTCACATCTTAAAACAAGGCACTTATCTGCTTCAAAATTAATAACCTTCAATAATTTGATTATGTACAATTTATCAACTGGTATAAATAAGCCAAAAGATTATTGCATAGAGGTGATTAAATTTTATAAGTCCACTTTTTGGTAAGGAAACAATACCATTAGCCTGAGCAAAGAATTAACATGCAGCTTTTTAACAGATTCCAAAGGAATTTAAAAGAAAAGCAAATGAAAGCCAAAATGTATTTATCAAAAATATTCCATGAAGTAAAGCTATCTTCATAAAACATTGTCCTGAGGAAATGGGCTAACTCAATTCACCATGTAAAAGATAACATTTGTCATGGTTTCAGAGATGGAAGTAATTCCTCCTAATCAAGATATTTCTGTGTGCTTCAAGTTTCTTTGACAGGGTGGTGATAATGAGCTTTCTCTGCTTGTTTGGATAACTATGGAATTTGGTTACCTCTCAGTTTCATTGAGAAACCTTTCTTTGCTTTCATGAAAACCCCTAGTTTTTATTATCTGTTTAAAATCTTGCCTGTCATTTACGGAATAAACATTTCTACTTCATTTTCATTTCATAACACAGGGGAATAATAAAGACAGTTCATTTATTGGCCACAGCTGTGTTAATATACCATATTTAACATTAAGAATTATGCATTCAAGTCCACAGAGCCAAGATATATCATGTTTCCTTACAATTTAACCAGAAGATCAAAAAGAATTTTATTTAAAATACTAATGGAGACATATAT
>NW_022900951.1:62848052-62859024 GCF_012274545.1 Fukomys damarensis | reverse complement strand
TATGATATATTATATATATCCCACCTCCCCTTTTTTGGTACTGGTGATCAAACTTGGGCCCTGTGCTTGCAAGGCAGGCAGTAGAACCACTGAGAATATATATATATATATATATATAATTTCCCTTTTAAGCAATAAAGAGTACTCAAAATGTAGTAAATCTGTGCTCCACAACTGCCAATTTATAATAAGATAATTTTGACATGAAACGCAAGAACTGTTTTATCTGAAACTACAACTTTATATTGTGTCATAGTACAGTGATTCATTGCTATGATCAGCTTAATGTTGATTAACTTTTTCAGGATAACATGGGAAATTATTTCTTTTTCTCTTGAAAGCAATAAAACATTTGTGAAGCTTTGCACTAATTGAAAAAGAGCCACTTTTATACATATCCGTTTTGAACAATAGTGATTTATGATTAGAATATAAGGAGGGGTGGGAAGGCATAAAGGGAGGAGGCTCCCTAAGACTTTCTTTATGGCAAGGTTGCTGAAGTATATTGATGTTACATTTTAATAGATATGCCTTACTGGTGATACCCTTTATGAAAAGAATCAATACATTTGAAAAGAGAAACCATAAAATGCATAGTTTCATTTATGAAAATGACATTGGATATTGTTATTTGGAGAGAGTTGGAAAATTTCAAAGAGATTTTACATCTAGAGTATGTTTATTTTTCTTTTTTTCTGGAAGTCTGGGTAGCACAAAATTAGAAGGCATTCTTAAACTGAAGAGAGAGTAATGGATTTATAGAAATGAGTTTTTTATATGGCATTCAACTGATAAATCATTTTTGTTATTAGTACATGTTTGCAACATGTGAAGTTTACATTCATATTGGGGAATAGGTACATGCACATAATACAGATTGTTTCTTTTTTTATCCTCTTCGCATTCCCACCCAACTCCCTCCTTCTATCTCTAAATCCTGTTTTCCTGGTTTTATTCTTTCTGTTAATATTATTCTCATATTTATTTTTTATTTTTTTATCAGTAAGTTTATTGGTACATTTTAGGTGTACAATACAGTTACATTCATCTTTGGCATCTTGTACATTTACATGATGTATCTTGGTCCTTATTTTTTTCCCCAATCCCCTGCCATCCCTTCATCCCCTCCACTATTCCCTATTTACAAAGACTTTGTTTCCATTTTTTCCTTTTCTCATATTTTTTTCTTTTTCCTTATTTCCTTTCCCTACCCTTTCCCCTTCCCCTAATCCTTTAGGCCATTTTTTCCTACTTCACATTATCTATTATACCTTTCAGTTCTTATTTACACTTTTAGTTTTTCACACCAGAGAAACTATTCAGCATTTACATATGTGTGTCCTATTTATTTCACTGAAGAGTATGGCCTCGGTGTGCATCCATTTAGCTATAAATGGCTCGAATTTCTCACTCTCTATGGTTGAGTAGTATTCCATTTTATAAAAAAATCTACATCTTTATCCAGTTTCCTGTTAATGGGCAATTGGGCTGTTTCCAAGTTTTAGCTTTTACAAACTGTGCTGCTGTAAACACGAGTGTACATATATTTCTTTGGTATGATTCTTTCGATTCTTTTGGAAAGATACCCAGTAGAGGAATACTGGGTCAAATGAGCCCTCTATTCCTAGTTTTTTGAGATATCTCCATATTGATTTCTTATATTTATGACATATAATGTTTACATTCATTTAGGTTATTACATGCCTGTACATGTATATCTTAATTTTTTTCTTTGCCTTCCTCTCCCCTTACCCCTCATCCCCATTCTACTAGACCCTTTCAATTTGTCAGAAATACATCCCCTTATTTCCTTCTATACATCCTTTATTATGCTTTTTATTTTTACTGTGCTTTACACAAAGAGATACTATATTGCATTTAAGCATGTGCATCTGATTTATTTCACTCAACGTTGTATTTTGCAGATGCTTCCATTTTCCTACAAATGTCTCTACTTTATCTTTCTTTATAGCTGAGTAGTATTCCATTATTTATAGACATCACATAGTCTTTCTTCACCCATCTGTTGATGGGCATTCAAGCTGCTTCCAGGATTTTGTAATAAACATTGGTAAGCATGTGATACTGTATATTGTGGTGGGGTAGATACCCAGAAGGGAAACTTCTGGGTCATATGGAATTTCTAATTTTTGTTCTCTGAGAATTCTCCATCCTGATTTCCATAGTATTGTACTTGTTTATATTCCAACCAGCAATGTAGAAGTGTTCTTATTTTTCTAAAGCCATGCCAGCATTTGTTATTATTTCAATTACTGATGATTGCCATTCTTTCTGGTGTAGGGTTGAATCGAAGCTTTGTTTTAATTTGCATTTTTCTAATGTCCAAAAATGTTGAAAATTTTTCATATGTTTGTTGGGCTATTTGCACTTCTTAGAAGTGTCTGTGCATTTCACCTGCCCATTTCTTTCTTGGGTATTTTATTTTAGATGATCTTTTTTTTTAGCTTTTTATGTATTATAGGTATTGTTACTCTGAGGAATAACTGGAAATTTTTTTCACTCTGTAGCTTGTATCTTCCCTCTACTATTGATTCCTTTGCTGTGCAAAAGCTTTTTAATTTGTTTTAATCTCAGTTGTTGATTTGTGCTGCTATTTCTTATGAAATTGGAGTTTGGTTTGGAAATTTCTTGACTATACATATGAATTCAAGTGTTTTACATATGTTATCTTCCAGTTGGTTCAATATTTCTGTTTTAATATTTAGATCTTTGATCCATTTTTATTTTATTTTAGTATATGACTAGTGGTTTGGATCCAGTTTCCATCTTCTTCAAACACATACCAGTTTTAAAAGTTTTTTTTACTCGGCAGGCTATCTTTTCCCTGACATATGCTTTTGGCCCCTTTGTCAAAGATAAAATAGCTGAATGTGTCTTGGGGTGTTTCACGATCTTCTATTCTGTTCCATTAATCCACATGTCTATTTTGAGATCAGTAAATGCTAGTTATCACTGTTGTTTTGTAATATGGCTTGAAGTCAGGTGCTTCTGTTGTGCTCTTATAATGTTCTTGTTGTCCAAAATGGCCTTTGCTACTCCAGTTCTCCTCTAGTTCTACATGAATTTTAAGACTGTTTTCCCTAGATCTGTGAAGAATGCTTTTGGCATTCTAATTGGGATTACACTGAATCTGTATAACAATTGTGCAATAGAGGTCTTTCATTTCCTTTGTTAGACTAATTCCTATGTGTTTAATTTACCATGGTGCTTCTTTGAATGGAATTATTTTGACACTTTTTCCTCCAGGAGTCTTTTTTCTTCATTGAGTTTATTAGTAAATTTTAAGTATACAGTACAGTTACATTTATCATTGGGACATTTTACCTTTACGTGACAGATTTTGGTTTTCATTTTTTCCCCATAACTGTGCCCTCCCTTTACCCCCTACCCTTCCCCTATTTACCAAGACTATTTCCATTTTTCCTGTTCTCATACATTTTTCTTTTCCCTTAATTTCTTTTCCCTTACCCTTCCCAATTCCCCTACAACTTTTCTTCCTATTTCACATTTTCAGTTATACAACTTGGATTTTATTTACACTTTTAGTTTTGCACACCAGAGAAGCTTTTCAGTATTTACATATTGTGTCTTATTTATTTCATTTAAGAGTATGGCCTCATACATCCATTTTCCTATGAATGACTAGTTTCTCATTCTTTATGGCTGACTGGCACTTCATTTTATAGAAAAACCGCATCTTTATCCAGTCGCCAACTGATAGGCAACTGGACTGTTTCCAAGTTTTAGCTATTTCGACCTGTGCCTCTATAAACATGGGTGTTCGTATAGAACTATGGTATGATTATTTTAATTCTTTTGGAAAGATACCTAGCAGAGGGATGGCTGGGTCAAACAGACCCTCTAGTCCTATTTCTTTGAGGTCCCTCCATATTGATTTCCATAGTGGTTGCAGCAGTCTTCACTCCCACCAACAATGGAGAAGGGTTCCTTTCTCCACACATCCCCATCAATATTTGTTATTGGTTGATTTCTTGACAGCAGCCATTCTTTCTGGGGTGAGGTGGAATCTCAGTGTTGTTTTCATCTGCATCTCTTGAATGACCAGTGATGTGGAACATTTTTTCATATATTTGTTTGCTGCTTTTATTCTTTGTCTGAGAAATGTCTGTTCATTTCAGATGCCCATTTTTAAATTGGGTCTTTATATTCGGGGGGGCTGATTTTTTTGAGTTCTTTATATATTCTAGATAATAGTCCTTTGTCTGAGGAGCCTCTTGTCAAAATTTTTTCCCACATTGTAGGTTGTCTCCTAGGTCTGTTGGTGGTTTCTTTTGTAGTGCAGAAGCTTTTTAATAAGAAGAGATCCCAGTTGTTGACTCTTTGTGCTAGTTCCCATGCTACTGAGTATTTGTTCATAAAGTCTTTTCCTATGCCAATGTCTTCAGTTGTTATGCCTAACTTATCTTCCAGCAAATTTAGTGTTTCTGTTTAATATTTAGATCTTTAATCCACTTTTACAACACAGTTTATTAAAGAGGCTAACTTTCCTCCAAGTTGAGGTAGCTGAGTACATCTGGAGTTGTTTCTTTATCTTCCAATCTATTTCACTGATCCTCAGGTCTTTTTCTTTGCCAGTACCATGCCATTTTGATCAGAGGGGCTTTGTAGTACAGTTTCAAGTCAGTAATTATGATAATCCCTGCCATGTCTCCGTTGCCTAGTATTGTTTTTGTTAATCTCAGTACCTTCTGGTTCCAAATTAATTTTTGGATTATTTTATCTAGTTTTGTGAAATATACTGTTGGAATTTCAATTGGTATTGCATTGAATCTGTATAACAGTTTGGGTATTATAGCCATTTTCACTATGTTGATTCTTCCTACCCAGGAAAGGGGATATCTTCCATTTTATTATATTCTCTTTTATTTCTTTCTTCAGAGTGCTGTAGTTTTCAGTGTAGAGGTCTTTTGTTTCTTTCATTCCATGGTTATTATAAGTTGAAAATACCATGTGGTGTTTTATTCTGAAAGCGAGTTTTCTGCATGGAAGACTAGAGTCAGAGGGGGGGGATCCATTGCAGTCCTTGCCATACTTGACAGTGATGTAACCAGGATCCATTTTGTGAAGGGGCTTACCACTTAAAACTGAGGTACTCCTAAAATTATAAGTCACAGAAGAAACACGGTTCAGGTTTTCTGCGTGACCCCTTCTGCAGTGACTGATTGGAAGATGGTCATCAGAAAGAGTCATGAATAGGGGCATACACACCCTGAGAGACCCCTTGAGAGGTTTAAGCAGTGACTGTTTCAGGCTGGGAAGGATATGGTGTTCCCACATTACGTGCTGAGAAGACAGGGCAGTTGTGCGCAATTTTGTCAGGAAGCTGAGTCTAAAAGTTCTGTTTTTAGGTCAAGAAGACTGCTTGGTCACTATCACTGCCTACTTCCAATATAGAGTTCATTTCTCTCTTCACAGTTCTCATCTGCCAACATATTAAAGGATAGGCCTTGGCTTTGCCAGTTGTCATATCCTGGGATGTATAGACTTAGGGGGTTCTGGAGCAATCATGGCACCATAAAAGCTCATAAACCATAAAACTAGTTGGAAATAACAGTGACTTGAGACACACAGATGCACAGAAGGACACAGGCAGCAAGAGCATCCAGAGTGAACATAGCTATAAGGTAGGCACTGCACCTTAGTTGACCACACCAACATGAAAAGGCAGGGCAAGACTCAGCATTTATGCAGTAAAAAGAGGGCATAGAAACAAAATAAGTCCCAGTGGTCATTCACTATTACTCCTCCATATCTGGTGGGTTCCAATACTACAGGTCCTGGAAATAAAGCACTCACTCAAACACACAGAGAAATTTTTGGAATAAAGGACATTATTTTTATAAATGATGAGGAGAAAGAAGAAACAAACAATAATCTAATTGAGTTAAGCAAGGCAATGCAAGATATGAATGACCATTTATGTAAAGAATTAGAAATTATGAAAAGAAAGGAAACATAAATATGATATGAAAAATAATGCAAGGCATGAGTAGCAATTTGATCAATATGAAAACAAATTGTCATCAATTGAAATAAAGGTAGACATAGTTGATCATAATCTCTATGATACCCTAACATGACCAGATACCATGTAAGCTGATAGAACAGCTGATAGATGACTCAACAGAAAATAAACTCAGAATGATAAGAATAAAGGAAAGTTTGGGAGATGACTCCAAATGTATAAAAATTTGTTGACTGAAATCATAACAAAGTTTTTTTTCTATGTATAAGGAGAGAATTCAATATTAAAGTACAAGAGGCATATAGAACCCCAAATAGGCATGACTCCCCCCCGCAAAAAAAAGCTTCTCCAAAACAAATCATAAACAAAATTCGAGAAACTTAAAGGTCAGGAGAGTTTTCAGTTTTTTAAGCCCTGAAAGAGAACAGTTGTCAATCCAGACTTCTATATTAAGCAAAATTTGCTTTCAAGATGGACAGAAATGTAAATATTTTTCATGTCAAAAAATTCTAACAAAGTACATGGCCAACAAACCAGCATTCCAGAAAATACTTTAAGGAATTTTGGACAGAGACTTCCATGCCAACAGCATCCAAGAGCCCAATGAAAAGTAGTTACCTCATTGGAAGAGAAGTTAAACAGGGATGGGAATTTAGCTTAGTGGCACCACATCTGCCTTACAAGCACAAGGTCCTGAGTTTGATCCCTGGTACAAAAAAACAAAAACAATATAAAAAAAGATGGGAGAGTAATTAAACAGAAAAATGTATACATAAAGAAATGAGCACTGGTAATAATGCAATGACAAGACTCAGTAAAGACCTTACAATAATAATTCACAATAGTGATGGTCTTAACTCATTAATCAAATGACACAAACTGCCAGATTGGTTCAAAAAACAAAATACAATCATATATTGCCTATAGGAGACACATCTCATCCTAAAAAATGCACATAATCTAAAAGAAAAAGAATGAAAATCTACACCCCATGTAACTAGAGCCTAAAAGCAAGCAGGAGTAGCTATCTAATTTTCATACAGCAGACTTTGAGCCACAACAGACCAGATGAGACAAAAATGGCCACTACATACTATTAAAAGGAACAATTCAACAGAAAAGTTAGCAATGTCAAATATATACATGACAAATGTTGGTGTACAGAACTTCATAATAAAAAAAAACTTTTGGAACTAAAACGACAGACATACAGTAATAAAATCATCAAAGGAAATTTTAATACCCACTCATAAATATTTATGACAGGTCAACTGGACCAAAAATATATTTAAAAAATCGGAGTTAAATCACACAAAGTCACAAATGAATGTAGCACTTTTAAAGTTTCATGCAAAAAACAACCCAATATACACGTTTCTTAGCAGCATACAGAATTTTACCCAAAACAGACCTATAGTAAGCCATGAGTCATGCTTTAAAAAAACAAAAGGATTGATATAATCCTTTGCTTACTGTTGGATCATAGTGAAATAAAATTAGAATTCAACAACAAAAAAGACCCACAGAAACCATGCAAATACATGGAGATAAAATGATACATAAATCAGCAATCAATGGATCACAGAAGAAATCAGAGAAAAAATAAAAAAATTCCTAGAACCAAATGACAGTCAAGCACAACATATCAAAACATGTGGATCACGATGAAAATATCCTAAGAGGAAATTTTATAACTGTGAATTCACACATTAAAAGAGTAGAATAGTCCAAAATAAATAACCTAATGATGCGTCAAAATGTCCTAGAAAAACACAAAAATCCAAGCCCCAAACTTATAGAAGGGAAAAAAAATAATAAAGGCCAGAGTAGAAATTATTTAAATTAAGATTAAAATATTACAAAGGATCCATGCATCACCAGGCATAGTGGTATGTATCTCTAATCCCAGCACTGGGAGGCTGAGGCAGGAGGATCACTGTGAGCTAAAGGCCATGCTGGGTTATATAGTGAGTTCATGGCTAGTTTGGAATATATAGCAAGACTCTGTCTTAAAAATAAACAGAACAAAACAAAAACCTCAATGAATCAAATTGTTGATTCTTTGAAAGGATAAACAAGTGTGATAAAAATTTAGGCAAATTCAATAAAAGAAAAAAATAATAAAATCCTATATATATGCAGTAAGACATGAAAAATGTGAAATCACAATGGATGATACCAAAATCTAGAGCATTATAAAAAATTATTTTGAATACTTATTCCAGTACTTTAGAGAATCTTGAAGAAATTTCTAGACAAATATAAAGTAACAAATTTGAACCAAGAAGATATAAAAACTCTGAATAAATTAATAACAGACAATGAAAGAGATACAGTAATAACTCTACCTGATAAAAGCCCAAGATCTGATGGATCTACCAGAACTTCAGGGAAGATCTAATAGTAATACTTTAAAACTTGTCCATGAAGTTGAAAGGAGGACCAACAAACTCTTCCTTGGAAGGTAGTATTATCCTGATAACAAAACTGGTTGAGAACTTAAAAAAAAAAGAAAATTTCAAGACCATGTACTTAGTGAACACAGATGCAAAATTTTTCAACAGGTACAGGAAACACAGTGCAGCAAGTCATTTAAAAGATTAACATCATTACTATGAGGCTTCAAACCAAGGAAGGATGATTCAACATACACAAATTGATAAACATAATACATCACATAAGCAGAAGGTTACAAAATCATATGATCATCTCAATAGACAGAAAAAATGCATTGACAATATCTTATTTATTTATTTATTTTTTGTGTGTGTGGTACTGGGGATCGAACTCAGGTCCTTGCGCTTGCGAGGCAGGCCACTGAACCGCTGAGCTAAATCCCCGGCCCTTGCATTGACAATATCTAATTCATGATAAATCTGCATTGAAAATAGAGAACAGTATCTCAAACTGATGAAATATTTATTACAAAGCCATGGCCAACATTATAGAAAAAGAAAAAATGGTAAGCATTTCATCTAAAATCAAGAGCTAGACAAGGATGTCTATTTTCACCACAGTTGTTCAGTATAATACTTGACACTTTAGCCAGAGCCATCAGGAAGAGAAAGAAAATACAAATTTGAAGATGTGAGGACTTAGTCAGTCTATCCGTATTTGCAGATGATATGATCCTTTATATAGAAGACCCAAGAAACTCCATCAAAATACACTTAGAACTAGTAAATTCAGCAAAGTAAGAGGAAACAAAATCAATACAAAAAAATCAATCACATTCCTGTAAGTCACCAAGAAACTAACTGAAAGGATTTTAGGAAAATATTCTCATTCACAATAGCTTTAAAAAATTAACATACTGAAAATTACTGTAGCCAAGGAAGTGAAATACCTCTATGATGAAAACTATACTACTTTTAAAAAAGTGACTGAAGAGGTATCGGCAAATATAAAGGTATTTCTTCCTCCTGGATAGGCAAAAAACAGTATTGTAAAATGTCCACATTACCAAAAACTATATATAGATTTAATGCAAACCCAATCAAAACAATAACAACATTCTTCCCAACTAGAAAATGCAATCATAAAATTTAATGGAATCAGACAATATCCAGCACAGCAAAAGCAATCCTGGCAATGAGAATAATGCAGGTAGCATCATGATCCCAGATTGAAAATTATATTACAAAGCTACAGTGATAAAAACAGAATAGAAATGTCATAAAAACAGACATGTTGATTATTGGAACAGAGCTGAGGATGTAGAAATATTCAGGTAAGTCAGCTATCTGAATTTTACAAAGTGGCTAGAAATATATTCTGGATAAAAGACACAATCGTTTATAAATGATGCTGGGAAAACTAGTTATCCTAAAGCCTAAGATTAAATCTAGTTCCATATCTTCCATCCTGTACTAAAATCAAGTCAAAATGGATCAAAGACCTAAATATACAAACAGAAACACTTAATTGGCTGGAATATTAATTAGGTAAAACTCTTAAAGAACAAACATAGGCAAAGACTTTCTAATCAGAATCCCAATTGCACAATAAAAAACACCATTAATCCACAAAAAGAATTATACCAAATTAAAAAGTTTCTGCTCATCAAAGGGGGGAAAAAAAACAGAGTGAAAAGGCAACATTTAAAGTGAGAGAAAATTTTCAGCTACTTCTCAAGGAGAGGACTGTTATCTATAATATATTGAGTACTCAAGTATTAGACCCACCCCAGGTAAAAGAACAAATAAAATAAGAAAAACAAATGGCCCATAAATACAGGAGAAAACTTTTCACATCCTTGGCCATTGAAAAATATAAATCAAAATAACACTGAGATTCCATCTTACTCCAGAAATGGTGACTATCATCAAGAACTTAGAAAGGAATAAATGCTGGTAATATTGTGGGAAAAGACAAATCCATCTAGGTTGTTGGAAGTGATATAAAGTTGTACAACCACTATAGAAATCAGAATGGAGATTCTCCCAAAAACTAAAAATAGAAATTCCATGTGACTCCTTTTCCTGATAACTTCCCAAAAGGTTTAGACATCATTTTACCATGATTCATGTATAACCTTGTTTATAGCGATACAACTTATCATAATGTAACTAAATTTTGGAAGGGCCTATCTGATAAATTGATAAAGAAATGTATACGCACAGTGAAGTACTTCTAAGTCATAAAGAAGGATCAACCTGAGTAATTTGTAGAAAAATGGATGTACTATACCTTGCATCCATAATGCTAAAGTCAAATATAGAAGGTTAAATATCACATGTTATATCTTACATAAGATACCCAAAGTATAAGTAATTTATTTATTTATTTATTTTTTTTTTTATTGAGTTTATTGGTACATAAAAGAAATGTACGCACAGTGAAGTACTTCTAAGTCATAAAGAAGGATCAACCTGAGTAATTTGTAGAAAAATGGATGTACTATACCTTGCATCCATAATGCTAAAGTCAAATATAGAAGGTTAAATATCACATGTTATATATTTT
>NW_022900951.1:62836768-62842716 GCF_012274545.1 Fukomys damarensis | reverse complement strand
GGGTCCTTCCTGGGTCTGTTGTCGCGCAGGCCGGGAGCTCCCGCGCAGGCCGGGAGCTCACGCGCACGCCGCCGGGTGATCGCAGCCAAAGTATAAGTAATTTAAAGAGGAAAATAAAAATTACAGGAAGTGTGGATTCAGAATTTGTGGACATGGGGAGATGATCTTGGGAGGGCAGGAGACGGAAGTGAGGGGAAAAGAATAGGAAGTAAAATGAGCAAGTTGTGGCCAGGGGATGGTGTAGCTTAGTGGCAAGTGCGAGGTTCTGAGTTTGATCTCCCATACATAGAAAGAAAGAAAGAAAAGAAAGAAAGAAAGAAAGAAAGAAAGAAAGAAAGAAAGAAAGAAAGAAAGAAAGAAAGCAAGCAAGCAATATGTGTATCTACCAATATGAATATCCCATGTGAATATATTCACTATTTATCACAAAAACATAAAAATTCAGAAAAATGTTAAATAAATTAGCAAAGTCTGCTTATAAACTCGGGGAAGGGAATTCATTTCCTTCATTTTTTAATTTCAGTAGGTGTTCAACGTTTTTAAAGGGAAATAAATTTTACAGACTAAGAGGGGGCAATATTGAGACAGTGTATGATTGGGAATCATAGTAAGATGAAATTTTTTTGGATGGAAAAACTTTCTAACAAGTGTTGAGATATTTTAGGCAGTCTGTTTGCCAGCAAAGGGACAAGTGAGTAGTTTAGAGCTATCTCAAAGACTGGAGATTTTAATGTTATGGATGGAGGATTTCTATGTTTGGCATTTTTACAACAAATGAAGTTTGATAAGGTGTTTCTTTATAGAAATAATCTGCATGAGACTCCAATTTCTACAAGTTTATTAGAGTGTTATTCTATCACAAAGCCATATTTTTAATAGTGGTTGATGTTTTATACCAATGGTAGTTTGAATGTTTTCACATTTTCTAGAAAGCTTGAGATTAAAAATTTCACAGACCCTGACTAAACCAACACACAGACATGCACATAGACATACACATACACACAGATACATCTTCATATTGGTTCAGCCACACATATATAAAACCACTAACATGGATTACTTGAGTTTGAAGAATTGTCCAACAACAAACAAATATTTAACTTGATTGAATTGATCCAAGGATAAGTTTTGCAATAAATCATAATGTTATCTGACCATAACAAGAAACTTTATAAAAAGAAAACCTAAACCAGATACACCCCGAAATACAGTACAATTTCAATATGTCTCTCATATATTGTAGTGCAGTGCAATTTGTTTTGAGAAGACAGTGGTAGAAATAAAAACAATAATTGGACTGGGGCTTGTGTTATATCAAAAGTGACTAAATGATATTTACTAGCATTTGAAGTGTCATGATGTGTAGATGATAAGTGTATATTACTAAGATTAGCAACATTGCAGAGATGAATGTATTTGTCTTCTCTTTCTATAGATAAATATTGTCTTGGCCAATACTCCACCATGAGTACTGCCTTCTTACTCAGAATCTCACTTTGATTGACAATCTGTTCATTTTTTATTCTGCAAGCTATTGGTCAGAGGCATAGATTATAGATATCTTCATGGAGTGTCTTTATTTTAAAAAATGACCTCTGGAGACAATAAAATAGTGGTCTACTATTTTCCACTGACATAGAAAGAGTAAAATTGAAAAATAGAATGAAATTGGTTGGCACATACCCAACCTCACACTCTTTCTTACCCTCAGGATCTAAGAATGTAAAATAGTGCAAATATTATTGGTAATGGTGTAAAAATTGGGTCTAAGAGACAAATTACCTGCATTCAAATCATGGATTTTATGCCTTATTAGCCATGTGATCTTGAACAAATTATTTGATATCCTGTACTATTTTTCATCACTTGTTTTGTTTTCTTCTCATTGAGTTTTTTGGTACATTTTAAGCATACAGTACAGTTACATTCATCACTGGGATCTTGTACCTTTCTGTGACAGGTCTTTTTTCCCCATACCTCTGCCCTCCCTTCACCCCTCCTCCCTTCCCTATTTACAAATCTTTATTTCCATTTTTTTCATTTTCTCATATTTTTTCTTTTCCCTTATTTCCTTTCCCCTACCCTTCCCACTTCCCCTACAACTTTAGCCCTTTTCTTCCTATTTCACATTGTCAATTATATCATTTGGATCTTATTTACACTTTTAGCACATCGAGGTCATACTCAAGTATTTTTCATCATTTGTACAATGAAGTTCATGTTAGCAAATATATCTCAACTTTTTAAATGGATTAATACACGTTTAATACTTGATATCATGACTGGCATGTAGTAAAGTACTATAAGCTTAGATTTTAAGAATCGCATTCATTGTGTTGATCAAATACTAGCTAACATTTATTGAATATTTATAACATGCCAAACTCCCTCCCTGAGGAATTACCAAAGGTTGGCCCAGTTTCTTGCTTTAGTACCTGTTTTTTTAAAGGTGGCCTGTACTCACGATTTCTCCTTCTGATTTTTTTAAATTGAGTTTTTTGGTACATTTTAGGTATACAATACAGTTACATTCATTATTGGGATCTTGTACCTTTACATGACAGGTCTTGGTTCTCATTTTTTCCTCTTGTCCCTGCCCTCCCTTCAGCCCCTCTCCTTCTGAATTTTGGTAAAACATTTTCTTCTCATCACTATGACGCTAAAAGTATCAATATGTCTGCTCATTTTAGTTTCTTTAGAATCAGTCATTTCAGGAGCATCATCAGGAGTTTTCCTATCTGGGTCTTTTCCAATTGTTTTGAATAGTATTATTTCATGCTGCATGGCCCCAGGATGACAAATCCTAATACATAATTTCTTGAGAGCTAACCATGGGCTGATCAACACCCAGATTTCAGTCCTGCTTAAAGTATATTTCTCTACCCTCACCCTTACCTATATGCAAGGAAAATCCACTATATCGTGTGTTTCTACATAAGAGATGCTTAATGACTGATATGGGTCATACCCAGTCATTCTTCCAACATGAATAAAAAAAGGATCCCTGCCCTTTCAGTGCTCCAAACCTGGAAGATTGCTTAGTGTTCAAGTGCTTCCCTACCTTTATAGATTTCTTTTGGTTCTGTCTATCCCGAATCTCAAAGTACAGTAAAAGGCTGAGACTAGAGGAAGAAAAATATTATGCTTGTGGAGATTTTTGACATTGCAAAGAAACACCCAGAAGTATGGTGGCATAGGAAGCAGAAGTATCTCAGCCACACATTCTGTTACCAGATTTTCTTCTTCCATTTCTCCCCCATCATTTTTGAGGCATAACTTCTAGAAGTCAGAAAGGGAGAAAGTGATACAAAAGTACATTGAGAAGGCAAGGGATTTAGCTCAGTGGTTCCGCAGCCTTCTTTACAATCACAAGGTCCCAAGTGTGATTCCTGGTTTAAAAAAAAAAGTACATTGAGAAAGAAAACAATAAAATATCTATTTGAGTGATAAAATCTAACTTCTTTGAAATTAATTATGGGACAGTAGGAAGCCACTTTTCTTCAGTAGCCCACTTTTCTTCCCTATGCTCCAATATCTCAGTAATAAGCATTAGATGCTTTGGGGCTTTGACAATCACATTAATGGATGAGAACAAGGTTTTGCTAAAAAATGTTTTATAAGGAAAACATCATTTTTTTTTCAGACGGGGCCCCATTTATGTAGTTCAGAGTGGCCTTAAACTCACTGTGTAGCCCTCCCTGGCTGGCCTCACACTCAGCAATCCTTCAGCCTCAGCCTGCTGAGTGCTGGGATTACAGGTGTGCTCTACTACACCCAACAATAAGGCAAATTTCAAACAAACACTCAAACAAAACCTCCTAAAGATAGCCTGAGGGTTGCATTTTACATGTGAGCATCCAAAGATTCTCTTTTAATGTGTGAATAAGAAAATTCTGGGGTTGAAGATGACCTATTTATTTAATCTTCACTCATACTCCGATACCACCTTCCATCATTTTTACTTTTGCTGAAGGATTGTGTTGTATCATATAAAGAACAGAGCTTCTGACCACAAACAGACCAAAGTTCTATTCCATACTTACCTACACAAAAGACATGATGCTGTTATCCATTCTAAGATCACTTTTCTACATCAGCAGGACAGATCTGATAATATAGTTGTGTAGAACTCCCTGAACAGTATATCTCTAATACATATGAAAGCTTAGCACCGTACCTGTTTTATAGCAGGTGTTCAGGGTGTGGTATTCCTCTGCCTTTCTTCACTTCACCTAAATCCATCTCTGAGTCTCAAGATCAAATGCTTGTCTAAAGATTGCATTAGGACTCTGGAAAGGGGTTCAGTTTACCAAGCCGGAAAGTACAGTGTTTTGCTAAGGGGCTACCCTGGATTCTATCTAATTCCTTCAATCACCAATCCCTAAATCCCTGCACAACTGTCTTATGTGTACTTTGCATTTTTCTTCTAGGTAGCAATTTACTTTTGCTATTAAATCATTGCTTACTCTTGTTTTAATTTGTTGAGATGGTTTTATTTTAATCCTGAAAATTAGAAATCTTAATTTTTCTATAAGTAGAAACAAATACTGTTTTCTGCCCATTAAAGCTAATCATTAAGGAAATATACCCTGAACCAGCTTTGTTCTAGGACTTTTTCTACACTACTATATGGATCAGATAGAAACTCTCTATGCATTGCCCCCAATCAATCAATCAACCAATTAGTCAATCAATAATGAAGAAACTAAGGCACAGAGTGTTTAGGTAACTTCCTCAGGATCACGTAGGTGATAGAACGAACTGGTAATTTGAAAACAGGAACTTCCTGGCTCCGGTAAAGACGTAATGTTCATACTCTTAAACACTATTCTCTGTTGTCATGAATACATACATCCTTCTCCTAGCTCGTGAAGTGTAGTTCTTACTCTCTTTGAATTTGCAATATCACTGGAAGGCATAGGACATAAGCTTTATCCATTATATTAGTATTAGACTCTATTTTTGAGTTTCAAACATTCTCTTAACTCCTTCCTTCATTCACATAAATATTTACAGAGCACCTGACTGTCACACATTGTAGGTACTGATGACATAAAAATAAAAGATACAAAGGTGTAGGGGAAATGGGAGGGATAGGGTAAAGGTATGAAAGGAACAGAAATAATAACAGAAAATTAAAAAACGGAAAAATGTCTTTGTAAATAGGGAAGGGGGGGTGAAGGGAGGTCAGAGGAATAGGGAAAAAATAAGAACCAAGATAGGTCATGTAAAGGTACAAGATCCCAAAGATGAATTAACTGTATTGTATACCTAAAATGTACCAATACAGAAAAAAAAAGATACAAATCCAGCCCTCTAAGAGCTCAGAATTTAATAATCTTTTGTCAATGAAAGACTTGAGTTTTAGGGAGCAAGCAGAAATATACTGATAAAAAGAATTTTTCTGGATATTTTCACCTGTCTGTATCCTAGATCCTATATTATTGCTTGCCACAAAATTGATACTTTAAATAAATACGTAGGTAAATTAAGTGGGGTGCTCAATTCAAGGGTCACCACACCTCTTGTGTAAAGGTGAAACCTTGAAGCTAGATGCCAATGTAAAGATTCTAAAGGCGTAGATCTCCACAAAAAGTACCAAGAAAGTAGTTTCTTCCGCAGTGCATGACACAAACAAAAAAACTTCACTTTTGCAGAAGATTATATCTTACCCAATGACTAAACTAAAAAGGAAATATGATGAAACAAGTATGTCTTGCTGTGATCCATATGAGGTTTAATTACCTCCCCCTTTGCAAAGCAGTGTGATCATCAATGGGGTAGCTATCTAATTTCTATGTCGCCAAAGAGATTGGCCACATAAAATACCATAGAAGATAGCTGGGGATTTAGCTCAGCGGTTTGGTGGCCTGCCTTGCAAGCGCAAGGACCCGAGTTCAATCCCCGGTACAAAAAAAAAAAAAAAAAAAAAATAAAACCAAAGG
>NW_022900951.1:62820075-62836682 GCF_012274545.1 Fukomys damarensis | reverse complement strand
CTACCACAACTGATTTGTATTTGTGTCAGACCAAGAATATGACCACTACCTTATTAAAATTTTAAGCCCTAGGACTTGCATGCCACAGGAGATGAAATTTTCTCTAGTTTGATTTATGGTAGTGAAAAAAAAAACTACAGAAACCAGCTCTGGCCAACAATTTCTTATTAAGAGCTGCAAACAACTTTACAAGGAAATAGAAATACCTTGAAAATATAAAGATTTGGCCAAGGTTATTTTCATGGGATAAAGAAGAAAGATGACACTGAATATATGAAGATCGAGTTTAAACATAACATTCTAGTAAACTAGATGAGAAGTTAGCAAAACCAGTCTCATACATTCCATGCAGGCAGGTCTAATTCTGCAATGTATTTTTTCAAAATACTTCTATCCCATTTTCTCATTCATATTTTCATTACCTTTTGCCTTCCAAGTCCTCAATTACATACAGCTTACTTTTACATGCAGAATTGTATGCTCCCAACAAGCCTAACAATATCATGCATTATATAAGTATATAGCAAAAAAGTTGCAGGGTAAGAGAGTATCACAGCATTGTGTGATAGGATAAATTCTGCCATTGAAGTCTAGGAGTGTGATTATCTTTTTTGGAATGGTATATGCATACATCAAGATATTACTTGGCTATTGACAAAGCAATTTATGAAAGCAGATATGAATATAAGCATGTGTGTGTGTGTGTGTGTGTGTGTGTGTATTCTGCTGTAGGGATTAGGATAACTAAAAATACTAATGAAGTATAGTATTTTGAATACAACTTTGCTAGCTGCATCACAAGAAAACACACTCATTCAAAAATGAAGAAAGTGGTTCTATTTGTGAAGATAAAAGTACAATATGTTAAATGAAGACTTCTTAACAAGCCATTCTAGGTAAGTCAGTGTACAGCAGTCATTTCTAAGCACATAACTGGTTAATAATTATTTACTGAATGGTATTTAAATAAACTGGACCATAACTTCCTCAAACTAATGATCAAACCATATGCATTTGTCTTGTTTTCATCTTTTTGAGCAATGGAAACAATCACCTTAATGATAAAGATGTGGACAATATTACATAATTTATGAAGCTTATTAATATGTTTTTCTTACATAATCACATCAGTATCTCCCTGAAATATGGTAGTTGTTCTATTTTGTAGTTCAGAAAGTTGAAAATCTGTGGTTAAATGATTTTTCCCCTTGTTTATTCAAGCAAGGCCACGCTTGAACCCATCTCCTGTGGCTATAATTTCAAAGTGTTAGCCATAACAATTTACTTTTACCACAAAACAATTCATTTCTCCCACTGTTAACAACTACATTTCAAATTTTTCAATAAAAATCTATGGAAACCTTCCATGTAACATTTTCTTAAATAATAAATCTAAGAAAATGACTTCTATATATCATAAAGCAAGTATATTTGCTTTTCTATTTTAAGGGGCGTACTGAAATGATTTGGCATTTGGGACAAATGGGCAGGGTTTTGTTTGTTTATTATTGTTGCTAAAGAAATAGAAGTCTTCCATTATTTATTTTTCTGAAAATCAAACATTTTAAATTAACACCAAAGCTAAAGAAGTGTTAACTTGTTGCCAAAGGGTAGTGTACTTATATATAACATTTGTTTGAGTAATCATTTTTTTTTGTAAAAGAGAAAATACTTCTTACAGAACAATCAAATCATTTCAGTAGCCTAGTCAGAAAAATGTTATACTTTTACAGGTAATCCAAAGGACAACATACTGTTTTATAGACTTATGGGGACAACTAACCAAGAAAATCTCAATTGGCATTTAGCAGAAAGCTATACCAGGAAACCTTGGGCCTGTCTGCCCACCACTTTTACCTCAAATTTCCCACTTGTACAACAAAGTAAGAACTTCACTTAAAAAGATTTCAAATGCCTTTGTAGCTCTAATATTGTACAGGGCTTTGAAATTAAAGCAACAGGCTTACTAAAGAGTTCTCTCTTTGGGTATAAAAATTACCCAGTTTAACCCAACAAAATTCAATCTGAAAATTCAGAAGAGGTGAAAGATCAGATCTTTCTTTGGTTTAAGCAGAGGTAATATTAACCCTGTATCATTTCTTGCCTTGAAATTTAATAAAGAGCACCTGGGCCTTCGAGTCTCTAGTCTACTCCTAAATCTTACTAACTCCTAGGCAAGGTGTTTAAGGATTTCTTATTTGATGTTGGTAAGCTAACAATTGGATCCACTTAAACAAAGATCCTATAAAAATGGATCAGTGGAATAGTCCAAAGCTTCTCAATTGTAAAAGTGTCTTAATAATAGTAGGTCCTTGTTATAGCTAAACATGGGTATATGTAAAAAACATCAAAATAGGAATGGAAATAATTAATTGTTCCCTTACCTCACTAGCTGCCTGATGCCTTGAAAAATCACAGTTCTCTTAAAATAGCAGGGATAAAGAGACTGATTTATTCTTGTGTATTCTTCTCAATTTCCATGTCCATACGTGGTACAATTATAGCTTCATTGTAAGTATTCAAGACCTACCCTTCTTTGAAAAGATTTAGTATTTATATTAGTTACATGGTAATTAATGTCATATTACATGGTTTTAATAAATGTTTCCCATTTTTAAAAGAAGTTTTAGGCCTAGAATTTTTAGGTAATATTTTTCTCAATATTTGTTATAGAACCCATATCTAACTTTCTTGGTATGCAGTATTTGTTGTCACCTTATTTACTGTATTGTCAGTTATAGAGTAGTAGTGATTCCTTGTTAGAAATATGCATTAAAGTAATTATATCTTTAAAAACTTTTTTGTACCTTGAATCACTTGCAAAATATCTGAAAGTAATATTGCAAGTTCATTAGTTGTTTTCCCTTTAAGTCTCTCATGAGAAAAAAAATGAAAATAAAAACTTTGACTCAAAACAGATGGAGCTGTCAAGGATTACTCACACAGGTGAGCTAAATTGAGCTGATTAGTTGTTAAATGCTTACAGATGTTAGGTTAGATTTTTTTTTTTTTTTAGGAAATTGTAGAAGATCACCCCCAACCTTTACTGGAGAATATTTGGAGCAAGTATCATAAAGGAAAGCAGAATTTTTGAAAGAATTATATTTCAAGGATTTGAAAAAAAAATAAAGAAAAGCCAAAACATAACCACCAAAGGGTTCTTAATTTAACAAGAACAACAGAAAAGTTTGAGTAGCTCGTCATCTTGAAAGCAAGTTTATAGTGTGAAGTAATTCAAATATTTTAAGCAGAATGAAATGTAGAGTTTATCTGTAAAATTGCTAACACTGTATAGGGAAACATGAAAATATGAGACGGTACTTTGGTTCAGGCAGTGAAAGGAAGGGGATCTAGAAGGCAGTGAGTTCTGTGTCAGGAAAACTCCAGTGCAGACACATCTGCTTATATCCAAATGTAAATAAATTCTGGGACCAAGTTGATGCTGGGAAGTTTAAATAAGTTACCTAACCAAAATCATTAGTGGCACGTAGCCACTGTTGTGTATTTTAGTATAAATGTGGGCTGCCACCAGGGCTGACAGAAGCCTAAAGAGTGTAGGACGGATACATGAATGGGAGATTAAGTGGGCAAGGATTTCTGTGAGTATACAGAAGCTCAAGGCCACAAGAGCCCCTAAGCAGATGGACTCCGGTTAAGTGGCTGCATAAAGAACGTTTAACCCAGTCCACAATTCTGTATCTCTTCTTCGGGTTGTGTGACGCTCAAGTGAACCTCCCCAGATTGAACTGGTGACAAGACACATTGTTTCTCTCTCAACTTTTGGGTGACAGCCTAAAATGAAATATTTCATTGGAACTTAAAATCTTGCATATTCTATAGAGATGCATTGAACAATCCTTAAAATATCAGATAGAATTCTGTGTGTGGCTAAGACCTGAGGGAAAAAACCCTCATTTTAATATTAGCCCTATAAAGCAGACAGGTGGGTAGTTAAAATGTTAAAAAGGCAAAGAAATCATAACAACCTTTGATTTTTCTTTGAGCGTATATCTTTAATGCGAAAAGAGAAACAAGCTTAATAAAATGAAATCTGGAGAACCTTTCATTTCTGGAAAATGAATATATATCTTTATGTTTATTTTATTGGTACACTTTTGATATCTATAATGATCACATTCATCACAGGGAATTTGTACCAGTACATAATATGTGTTCATTCTATTTTTCCCCATTTCTCTCCCTTCCCTTTAACACTTCTTACCCTCTCCATTTACAAAAGCTTTGTTTTAATTTTTCCTTTCTAGTATTTTTTCCTTTTCCCTTTTAACACATCTTAATTCTTTCTTTGTCGCCTTTCCCTTCTCTCCCTTCAACCCTTGTTCCCTTCCTCATTTACAGAAACTCTATTTACATATATTTCCTTAAAGTATTTTTTAAAATTCCCTTTCCCT
Source organism: Fukomys damarensis (assembly GCF_012274545.1). Taxonomy (NCBI): domain Eukaryota; kingdom Metazoa; phylum Chordata; class Mammalia; order Rodentia; family Bathyergidae; genus Fukomys; species Fukomys damarensis. Next base: position 62,832,270 of record NW_022900951.1, on the reverse strand, counting down.
TCCTTCCCTCCACCCTCCCCCATCTCTCATTCCCCTGCCCTATTGAATAAGTTCTTCCTACTTCCCAATATCTAACCTACATTTTACTCCTTGCTTATACTTTTGGTTTCTTACATAAGAGAAACTACATGATATTTAAACTTATGTGTTTGATTTATTTCCCTTAAGATTACGGTCTCCAGGTGCATCAATTTACCTAAAAATGTCTCAAATTTATCCTTCTTATGCTAGAGTAGTACTCCATATGGTGAGAGAGAAATGTTATAACGGAGTTAAGCAACAAAAAGTATGCACAATTTTTGAGATTTATGGGTCATTTATGAAAGACGTGTGTAGGTATCATGATAAAATTGCTCGCAACCTTTGGGGTGGTATGATGAAGTTGAATTTAAAAATCACATAAAAGAACTTTGGCAAACATATCTTAAATATCTTTTCTTTTTATTATTTTTTTAAAATTTTCATTGTTTATTGGTAAATTTTACATATACAGTGAGATACATTCATCATTGGAATCTTGTGCTTTTACGTGATATGTCTTGGTTCTTATTTTTCCTCAATCCCCTGCTCTCCCTTCAACCCCTCTACCCTTCCCTATTTACAAAGACTTTGTTTCCATTTTTTCCTTTTCTCATTTGAAAATAATTTTTCCAAACAACCTTTGGAAAAGAATTTGTTAGACCACCTAGAAAAGGAACATATTCTATGTTTGTCTGATAAGAAACAAGAAATCTTGAAGCAAAATAAAATATGTTGAACTGAATGAAAATTAAATTTCAATATATCAAAATATATGGAGTGTACACAAACCAGGAGTAAAAAGAAATTTATAGCAGTAAGTGCTCACATTAGGAATGATGAAAAATCTCAAGTTAATAATGCAAACTCCAACATTAAGAAACTAGGAAGAGTAAATCCAACTTATTTACAGGAAGGAAATAATGAAGAATAAAAAATAATGAAATACAGTTTTAGAAAGCAGAAAAAGGCAAAAAACCCCAAAAGTTTGTTCATTGAAAAGATCCAGAAAGTTGACAAACTTCTAGAGAGACCTACAAAGTTAAAGACAGAGCAAAAATCACCAATATTGAGTATAAAAAATTTCCTGTCACCACAGGTCACACACCAATTAGAGGACCAGCCTATAGATTACTAAAAAATAATTTTATGTTCTTAAACAGTTTAAAAGAAATGAACAAATACATATGAAACTATAAAATATTTCAATGGAATCAAGACAAAATGAATACTAAAAATGATCATATAAATATAATAAAATTGGATTAAAATTTAAAGACCTTAATTAGAAGCACTTTTAATGACAGAATAAGTAAAAATCCACTCCTGCATAAATAAAAAAAGACAGACAAAATGTGTCAAAATCAACTTTGGAAAGTAAACAGAATTTTGAATAGCTCTGGGGATATTATTCTAAAGAAGCAGTAAATATTTGTTATAATAAGCACCTCTCTAAACTATTATACTTTTAGAGTATATCCTTATCTGTACCGACTCAGAGGCTCCTCTAAGTGTTGGAAAATCCTTATGCAGCATTTGCCAAAAGAAATCACTGATAATTCATTAACAATACAAATGCTTCAGATATCAGTATTAGGCCTAGTAATACACTGACCAAGAAGTTTTTAAAAATCTAGACGATGTAATATTCATAGCGGACTTTGAATAGCTCTACTATTTTCCAGAGAATCTAGAAACACACACACACACACATACTCGTTACTATGTTCATACCTGAAAAAGGCCTAAAAAGATCCAAACTTCTCACCTGTGATTAACTTCAAAGCTCTGAGTAAGCAGCAAGTGAAGATTAAGGACAGATGTAAACTGCTTGTTAGAATGTTAAAGACATTCCCCTCAACATACACAGAGCCACTTACATAGCCTAGAAGACTTACTGGCTCAAATGAGTTAAAGAAATCATTGTTAGGTACTAACTGATTATTAAATTAAAGAAAGACTTCAATAGCAGCATACTACAAAGAGCACAGACTTTGCTAAATTAGTCCCTAACCTCTTAAACAGATACTGCAACAAGAGCAGCAACAACTAATAGAAACAACAAACCATGGGGAAAGGATGGAATCTAATCAGAGTTGCCACATTATATTATTAAAAACATCCAGCGATGAATAAAATATATGACAAAAAAAAGAGAAATAGGAAATTATGGACCACATATATTAAAAAAAGCAATAAAAAGTGTCCTGGTGGCTTAAATGTGGGATTTACTAGACAATGACTTCAAAAATCTACTATAGTAATAAAAAACAATCAAAGAGAAACTGTGAAGTTGAAAACCACAAGTAAAATGAAAAAAATTTTACAGTAGCTCAAGAGAAGACTTGAACTATCAGAAGAAAGAATCAAAATTCTTAACTATTGAACAATTAAAACTATATGGTCTGAAAAAGAAGGAAAAAACTATATGGTCTGATGAGACATACATGTGTAAATACTGAATAGTTTCTCTGGTGTGCTAAAAGTGTAAATAAAATACAAATTGTATAACTGATAAGATGAAATAGGAAGAAAAAGGCTAAAGGTGTAGGGGAAGTGGGAAGGGTGGGGGAAAGGAAATAAGGGACAAGAAAAAATATGAGAAAAGGAAAAATTGGAAGCAAAGTCTTTGTAAATAGAGGAGGGTGGAGGAAGTGAAGGGAGGGCAGGGGTATGGGGAAAAAATACGAACTAAGGTACATCATGTAAAGGTACAAGATCCCAATGATGAATGTAACTGTGCTGTATACTTAAAAAGTACCAATAAACTCAATAAAAATAAAACTATATGGTTTGAGGGACAGAAAGATGAAGAAAAATGATCAAAACCTAAAACATAAATGGGATACCATCAAGTGTATCAACATGTATACAATGACATTTACAGGAGACAGGAAAAAATGGCAACAATATATTTTAAAAAGTAATGGCCCAAACTTCCCAAATTGTAAAAATGTATAAAGTTAGGAAGCTTAGTTGACTACTGGAAAGGTCAATATAAGAGTCTGGATACATTATAGTCATATGTTTGAAAGACAAATGCAAAGAGGAAACTTTGAAAATATTCAGAGAAGGAAAGCAACACATAGGCTCTTCTACAACATTAAAGATGATTTGTCATTAGAAACTATGGTAACAAAAAATTTTATAGGAAAATGTATTGAAAATGCTGAAAGAAATATATTAATGATTCTATATCTAACAAAATTTTCATTAAAAATAACATAAATTATACATTTCTTTAAGAAAAGAAATAAATAGCCACTAAAATAAGCTGCAATTAAAAGAGCTGCCTCACAGCAACAGTAAAATTTGACCTATGGTTTGAAAGAGAAGGACATTTGACAGTAACTTGAATCTGTACATATGTAAATATAAAAATATATGAATGTATTTTTGCTTGACCATTTCTTTTCCTATTTTATTTAAAAGACATATTCATAAAGCAGTAATTACAAAAGTATGTCAATAAGATGATAATGTATGAAAATATAGACTATATGTCAATAGTAACACAGAGGAAATTCAGATGATAGATTTATTCCAGCAAATTTTTGTATATTTTAAAATTAAAGTAGTTTTAGACAGAGCTAGATAGTTACTAGGTATTTAATTTAGTCCTCAAAGAAACTGCTATGAAAATAATTTTTAGAATGATTCATCATGGAAAAATAGGGGAGCCAGTGATGGTAATCACCTCTAATTCATTGTTGAAGAAAAGCAGTGACTCTGTGGCAGGGACAAAAGCAGTCTAATATGGGTAATAAAAGAAAAGACACCCAAGCTAGTAAAATCTAGAGTTAGAGGGTGGGACAGGGGAAACCAGTCCACTCCCAGATCATGGTAACCAAGCCCCACACTACAAGGTCTGGTACTTATGTCATCCTGAAAAGGGTCTGGGCTGATGGAGGAAGGGAGCAAGTCAGCCCTTCAGGGTGAATCTGGCACACTAAACCCAAGTCAAGCTGTTTTGTCCACTGGGAGAAGTAAAGTTAGACAAGTCCAACCCAGGAACTCAAAAAAGGTAAAAACAGAATGGGGTAAAATTTTATTGCCACGTACCATTGCTTCTACTATCAGAGCTTGTGGACAGGAGAATATTGGGGAGAAACTAGGTTCCCTCAACACAGACCATTTTAGTTAAAATAACAATAATATGCCACATATTTGCCTCAAATACAGCAACACTCTACCCATGATTGTCAGCTGCTTTTCATAGTGAGAGGGGGAAACTAGCAAAGACATCTCTGCAATAAAATCAGAAAATAACACAGTGACAGCATAATTTCTTGGCAACTAGAATGCAGAGAAAGACCGTTTCTGTTGGCAGAGCTGAAACAAACATTGGTGGTCAGAACCTAAGATAAATGCCTTTTGAAAATATAATAGGCAAGAAAAACCTGTGAGGGGAATGCCTTAAATCTGTGATATCCACCTTGCAAATTGATTAAAACATTCAGATCCTCAAAACTCTGAAGTAATGGGCATACCCATAACTTGAAAATGGGACACAAATTAAAGGAAGCAACAATCATCAAGGCTTCAGATAGGAAATTGTTTCAAACACAGGAGGAAAGGCAGGAGCTGACTTAAATGAGACAGTGACACCAGTGAAGAGAGAGCTGTGTGCAACATCTGGGTTATTGCTATAAAAACTACAGAGGTTTTCAATTCTATAGGTTTTTTTGGCAATTGTAGTTGTTGTAACCTTACTAATTTGTTGAATTTAAGCTATTCCGTTTGATTTTCATTGTTGTTTCTTTCTTTTTTTTCTATTCCTTTCTTTTCTCTGTTTTCAGTTTTCTTACTCTTCTTTCTTTTGGTTTTATTTTATTGGTATTGGACAATTATAATACTTTATTTTTCAAGAGTTTCCCATATGACCTATTTCCTCTTTTAGTGTGTCTTCACTTCTAACCTTCAACATGCTCTGGACTTTATTCTTAGCCTTTTTCTATCATTCAATATCTAGTCTTCTTATGTTCCATCCTATTCTCTCCATCAATCTAATGGCATAAATATAAAAGGAGAATGTGTAAGTACAATAAAGAATAAGAATTAACTAGTGCTACAAATTAAGCAGTACAATTTAAGGACATACCAAGGTAATCCTTAATGAAATTGGGTTAAGAAGAACCAAACAAAACTAACAACAAACACATGAATCGACACCAGAAAACTCATGGTCTCTTTTGGTCTCTAAATATAGTGCCACCCATCTTCATATATCCACATCTCTATACAAATAGTCTCCCAAAACACCTCTAAACCAGCCCTTTACCACAGCTGTAAAATAACTCCAACAGAATGTGACTTCCTGTATATTTTATTTTGACCAATTGACATATAACTTATAGCTCTCAGTTCTCTCTTCCCATTGACAGATCTGTTTCCCTTTAGCCTTCCACTCCATATCCCAACACCTCAAGCATTCCTGTGCAATATAGTAAGAAGTATCAACAAAAATGTGAAATTATTAAAATAAGTTTTAATGTTTATGAATGATATATGCTTGGTTCGACATCGTTACAACAATCAATAGAAATCCTCTACTTACAGCATAGTGACAAGGTACAACTTAATTAAAGTGAAAAGCAGGCAGTGGTGAACAATAGCCCTAGACAATGTGCCACACACATCAATGGAAAACAGGTTCTTACTAAAGTGGTCTTATATCAACACCAAACTCTTCTCACTCTATTTGACCTTAACCCTCAACACTGAAACACACACACACACACACACACACACACACACACACACCATAATATGAAAAAATAAGGCAATGAAAGTCCTCCAAACTCTCAATTCTCCCAAAGCACAGATCCAAAGGGTACAAATGGAAAGAAAAACAAACATCTGAAGTACAGCAATAGTAAATGATTTAAGAATAGCTAAATAAGTTCAAAGAGGGCATGACTCAAAAGATGATGGTACTAACATACAAAATGACCACTGTAGATATGAAAGAAATGAATAAATAAATGGAAGAGCTCTCCAAAATGGTACAAAATATGAATGACAAATTCACCAGAGATATAGACTCCATAAAAATGTGCCAGATAGAAACTCCTGAGATAAAAAAGCTGTAGAAATTTGTAAATTCCAAAGAAAACAGGGTTTTTCAAATTAAGGACAAAATAGAAAAATCACAACAAATTACTCTCAAGGAATTCTTATAAACAGTAAATGAACAAGAAAAATGTATTCAAAAGTTCCAAGATGATGCTAAAAAGAATTAACTAAGGCTTACTGTAGTTAGAAAAAAAAAGAAGAGCACATTGAATAAAATTTCATTTACAGAAATTAAAATAAGCTCATCAAATATGAGGAAAAATTTCAACATACAGGTAAGTGATGCTTAGAGAACAGCAATTACATATGATGAGTAAAGAAGCTTCCTGTAACATATCATAATCAAAATCCCAGGTGTTCAACAAAAAAAGAGAACCTTAAAAGCTATCACAGAAAGGCAAAAAAAAATCACATATAAAAATAAACCTAATAGAATTACAGCTAATTTCTCAACACAAACTTTGAAGGGCACTAAAGTTGGAGTGAAGTGATTCAATTCCTAAAAGCAAACAGCTTCAAACCCAGTCTAATATATTCTGCAAAATACTCTTTCAAACTGTATGGAGAAATAATACACTTTATGATGAAGAATTTAACAATGTACACGATTACCAAACTAGCACTCAAAAAAAACCACTCAAGAATATTCTAGACAGAGACAACAAGGGCATAAATTCAGGTGTAATGAATATATCAAGCAAGATAAGTAATTAAACAAAAAATGGAAAATAAAAGCATAAACAACAGCAGACTAGAGCAAAATACAGAACACAAAGTCTGTGGAATTCAAGGAAACTTCTTTAATTCAAAAAGATATCCATAGACTAGAAGTCAAAAGCTGAAAAAATATTCCATGAACCAAGACTTCAAAAGTAAACAGGGGTAGCAATCTTATTCTCAAAGTAAGTTTCAAGCTACAACTTATCAGAAGAGGTAAAGAATGTCACTGCATATTAGTTAAGGGAAGACTTAAATAGGAAGAGATAAGATTGGAAGTATATGTACACTGAAAATTGTTACAGATAACTTCATAAAACAACCACTGCTGCACATGAAAAACCAGATAAACACCAAGGCAATCATAGTGGGAAACCTCAATACCTCACTTTCATAAATAGATTAAATAAAACAAGCAAATATCAGAGTCGAACCACATCTTCAAACAATAGACATAATAGTGATCTATGTATGGAGTGTTCTACCCTACTACAACAGAATTTATCTTCTCAGTAGCACATGAAACTTTCTTTAACATAGACAGCATACTAGTCCATGAATCTTGCTTAGAGAAATGCAAAGGAATTAAAATCACCCTGTCAATGCTATTAAATTATTGTGCACTGAAATTGAAATCAATCACAAAAGAAACCATAGAAAATTTATAAATGCCTGGAAAACTAATAACACACTCCTAAACATTTAATGGGTAATAGGAGAAATCAAGAAAATAATTAAACATTTCCTAGAAACACGATACAATGCCCATATAACATAGCAGAACCAATGGAATTCAATGAAAGCAGTCCTAAGAGGGAAGTTTGTTGGCGTCAATGCCTATGGTTAGAAAAACAGAGTGAGCTTTAATAAATAACCTAATGGTGAACCTCAATATACTTGAAAAATAACAATAATTCAAACGCAAAACCTAGTTTAAGGAAAAAAACCCCTAAAGATCAGAGCTGAAATTAATGAAGTTTGTATTAAAAATAATAAAAGGAATCACTGAATCAAAGAGCACATTCTTTGAAAGGGTCAGGGATTTAGCTCAGTGGTTCCAGTGCCTGCTTTGCAAGCACAAAGACCCGAGTTCGATCCCAGGTACCAAAAAACAAACAAACAAAAACAAAAACAAAAACAAAAAGAACAAGAAACGAATAAATGAAATAAACACTTCATCAAACTTACCAAAAACAGGGGAGAAAGACTTATATATAAATGCAATTAGAAATATAAAAAAATGAAATCACAACAGACAATGCCAATGTCTAGTAGATCATTAGAAACTATTCTGAAACATTGTACTCTAATAAGTTGATATGTTACAAACCTGAAGTAATAAAAACAGTATGGTACTGGTACAAGAAGACACGTGGATAAATGGAACAGAATAGATGATACAGAAATAATCCCAGACACATTCACCACCTTTGACATAGGTGCCAAAATAAAACTGGCTATCTGTATGCACAAGATTACAGCTTGATCTATATGTCTTACTATGCACTAAACTAAAATCGTATTGGATTGTAGATGTAAATATTAAAACAGCAACTTTTAACCTACTGGAAAATAAGGTACTCTTGAAATCACAGGCATAAGGGGTGGAGGGGTTGAAGGGAGGGAAGGGGAATGGAGAAAAATAAGAACCAAGATGGTTTATGTAAAGGTGCACATTTCCAATGATGAATATCATTATATTGTAAAAAAAAAAAACTACAGGAATAGGCAAGGACATTTGGAACATAATCCCAAGTTTACAAGAAATAATATCAGGAATTTACAAATGTAATCATATGAATTTGTAAAGCAAATGCAGAGCAAAGTAAACAGTCAACAGAGAAAAAAAACAATCTACAGATAAAGAAAAAATTTTGTCCCCTATACTTTGCATAGAAACTAATATCTAGAGTATACAATGAAATAAAAAATTAGAATATCCAAAATAAAAGACCGAATCCAAAAATGGACAACTCAAATGAACAGACACTTCTAAAAAGAAGAAGAAGAAGGACAATAAACAAAACATATTCAAAGTCACCGTCCGCTAGAGGAATGCAAATTAAAACAACACTGAGATTACATTTTATTCCAGAAAGAAGAGCAAACAACAAAACATCAAATGATGACAAATGCTGTGGTAAGGCTGTGGTGAAAAGGGAACACTTCTACATTGTTTTGGGGAATATAAAATAATATAACCATCATGAAAGTCAGTATGGAAATTCCTCAAAAACCATAGATAGAAATTTAATTTGACTAAGCTATCTGCCTTCTAGATATAGTCCTGAAGGAATTAAAGACATAATATTACAGTAATACATGCACACTAGTGTTTATAACAGCACAATTCACAATAGACTAATTTTAGATGCAGCCTATATGTCCATCAACAGTGAATGGATAAAAATGTGGTATTTACACACAATGGAATACTACTATTCTGAATCATTTGTGTGAAAATGAATGTACCATGAAAACATAAAACTAAGTGAAGTAAATCTAATGCACAGCTTAAATATCATATGGTTTTTTTCACTCAAGAAAACCAAAATATAAGTAAAATGCAAACTGAGTAAAAACTGGTGATGTTTATAGACAGTGCCATAAAAACAATAAATTTGATTTATATGTAGGAAAAAGAATGCACCCAAGACCAGACGTTTAAGTACAAGAAGTCAGACACAAAAGCCTAAATATTACAAGCTTTATTTTTTATAAGAAAGGCAAAGTATAAATAAACAAAATGGCAAAATATAAGATGGATAATAGGAAACGGAGACAAGGAGACAGAACTTTTGCAAAAGGGAAAGAAGCCAAAAGTTGGAGGGCAGGAGGAGGGAGGAAAGGGGATAAAAAAATTAAGACGTGTTATGTACAATTATCGTTTCCAAAATGAATGTAATCATTAGGTATTGCAAACATATACCAATAAAAAACTTTAGAAATATAATAAAAAACAAGAACATTAAAATGAGACACTAAAAAATGTACTTAATACAAAATTAGGTTTTAGAAGATATGGAATAAAAAGATATCAGTGAGCCAAAAACATAAAAGGCAAATCATAGATTTTAATCTATTACTACGTTGTTTTAAGTCAAATAAATACTCTAATTAAAATCAAATGTTGACAGATTAAGCACATTAGCCAAAAATATGCTATCCACAAAAGACGTATTTCAGGGGCTTGAATTGAAGTTCAGTGATAGAGCTTATGTTTAGCATGTATAAAAACTTGGGTCTGACCCCAGAGCTGAAAAAATGGACATACTTTACATTCAAAAACACAAACAGAGACTCTGCCAAAAACATGTATACACACTTCAGGGAAAGAAAAATAGCATGTTTTTTCAACAGATGCTGCTACCCTTCTATAGGAAACCCTAGAGGATATCATATATCCTAGAAAACCCACTATACTGCTGACCCTTAGAGAAGAAATTGAAAATGTATGTACAGCAATCTCAATGACCAAGGTTACCTAAGCAGCAGTTTGCAGTGCTAATAAATGTCTGAAAGCTAATGGCCAACATTTTGATCACCTCTTGTAACTATAGAAGCTATAGGTATCTTTTATTTGTCTCATGATGTCTCAATAAATTTATTATTAAAATGTTTGTACAATTTTTTATTTTCCTGAAGTGTGAATACAACCTTTTGGTGGACTCTCTAGATTGAAATCAAAGGATGGACAAAAGCCAATGTTGGCAAGGATGTAGAAAAATTGGAAGCCATTTAAAAGCAAAAGGACCTAAGTCCAATCCCCAGTCTAAAAAAGGCGGGGGGGAATTATAGGTACATACATTGCAGGTGTTGGTGGGTAAGTAAAATATTGTTGCCATTTTGGAAAATAATCCAGCAGTTCTTCATTTAGTTAAATGCAGTCTGATTATATGACCCAGAAATTCAACTCATAGGTAGATAGCAAAGAAAATGGCAAATAGGTTCACAAAATGTATATATTTATATTAATACTGGCATTTTCTAATGGCTAAAAAGTAGAAACTCAAATATCCATTCAATAGTACATTAAATAGATAAATAGCTTTCTTATGTCCAAATGATGGAAATTATTCATCCATGAAGGGAAGAATATAATGACACTCTGCTTCATGAATGAACTCCTAAAATCTTCTAATTGAAAAAAACTAGGCAACAAAAGCCATATACCATATTATTTCACTCATATGATATATACAGAATAAGCTAGTCATTTGAGGGGAAAGATCATTTGGAGAGTGACTGGAAAAATAGTTCAACTTCATTCATGCCCCATAATAGCATGCACAAGGCCTGTGATCAATCCCCAGTACAGGAAAAAATAAGTAAGAGAAGAAGAAGAAGAAGAGGAGCAAGAGAAAAAGGAGGAGGAGGAAGAAGAAAATAATCTAAAAAGACACATAATGACTAATAAGATTAACAAGTTCAAAGTTGTAATAAATCTTATAAGAAAATATTTACTAGCTACTCTTCTGCTAGAATATTAATATCTAGAAATACATAAAGAACTAAAAAACCTAACACCAAAAATAATTCAATTAATAAATGGGCAAATGAATTTGAAAAACTTCTCAAAAGAAGAAATACAGAGCAGCGACCCTCTGGCAGGCCCACCCCTTTGACCCAGCTCAAATATATTCTTTCCTTAAACAAACAAACAAAAAAATCTAGCACCTGATAGTTCCACTCCTAAATTTTGAAGAACTTTTAAAACAGAACAAACACTAATTTCCCTTGTTATTCCAAATACTTAAAAAAAGTAAACTCTTCCAAACTCATTTTACAAAGCCACCATTGCCCTGTTACCAAAACTAGGTAAGAATTCAACAACAAAAGAGAATTACAGGCCAATATACCTGATGAATATATATGTAAATACCCTCAACAAAATAATAGCAAGCAGAATTCAGCTACCCATTGAAAAGATATTTCACCATATTACACAGTGAGTTCTAGGTCAATCTCAACTACATAGTGACACCCTGTCTCAAAAAACCAAACCAAAACAAAACAAAACAAAAAGAAGATACTTCACCATAACCAAGTGGAACACATTCTAGGGAGGCAGGTTTGGTTTATCATACATAAGTCAATAAACAATGATATGTCACTGAAGAATTGAAGGATAAAAACTTATGATCATTTCAATAGATGCAAAAAAACATTTGACAAATTCAATATCTCTTCATGACAGACAAAATCCCTCAACAAATTAAGACAAAAGGAAAAGAATCTCAACATAAATAGTCTTATATTGAAAGCTTTTTCTCTAAGCAAAAAGGCAAGGATGTCTATTTCACCACTAGAATTCATCATGACACTGAAAGTCCTAGCTAGAACCAAGAAGCAAAAGGAAAAACCAAAAAAAAAAAAAAAAAAAAA
>NW_022900951.1:62805324-62819946 GCF_012274545.1 Fukomys damarensis | reverse complement strand
AAAAAAAAAAAAAAAACTACATTAAAAAGAAAAAGTGCATATTTCTTTTGTCTGCAGATGACATGATTTTATATGTAGGAAGTCTTGAAGATTCCACAAAAAATCTGTTGGAACCAATAAGCAAATGCAATAAAATTACAGAATACAAACTCAAAATACAAATATCAGAAATGTTTCTATATGCCAATAGCAGACTATCTGAAAAGATAATTTCCATTTTAAAATAGCTACAAAAATATACCTAGGAATAATTTTCACCGAACAGGTAAAAGATGTCTATAATGAAAATGATAAAACATTAAAGAAATATATTGAAGAGGCTATGAATAAATGGAAGCATATTTCACATACAAGACTTGAAATAACTATTCATGTTAAAATGTCTATACTACACAAAGTAATCTATAGATCACATGCAATGTCTATCATAATTTCAGTTCAATTTTTGTTGTTGAATAGGCTTTTATTATTTATATGTATAGTATTTTCTCTATCCATTCATGGGCATATACTAAATGCCTATCTTAGCTATGGTGAGTAGTGCAGATGTAATTCAACATAAACCTGGGAGATGTTATGTTAGCTAAGATAAAATAGGCACAAAAATATAAGTACCATAAAATCTCATTACATTATACTTTGAACAAATTGTTCTCCTAGAAGCAGAGAATAGATAAATAGTTACCAGTGATTGGTGAAAGTAGAGGTTTTGAGAGGCTGGGGATAGTTTAGTCAATGAGGATAAAATTACACTTAGAAGGAATATGTCCAGAAATCCTACTGTACACACTACAGTCACATTATTTACCAGTATTGTGTCATATATGAAAACATAGCTATAAAGTAGGATTTTGAATGTTCTCACCACAAAGAAATGATACATGTTTAAAGTGATGGATAAGCTAATTACCCTCTGATCGTTACGCAATAAACACAAGTAACAAAAGAGCACACTGTATCACCCCAAAATGTACAGCTATTATATGTCAAAATTAAAAAGTGGGAAAATCCAACAGTTTTTCACAAGAATAGAAAAACAATCACAAACTCTTAAAACTACTGAAGGGACAAAATAACCAAGACAATCACAGTTATAGTTAGATAGATTTAATATAATCTTAGTAATCAAAATATTCCTAGATTTGGGTCCTTGATTTGAGAAATAATCTTGATACATTAAAAAACATTGAGAATATATGGCCAGCATTGTGTAGACATACATAATGACTAGAAGTCAAAGTGTAAAATGCTTGTGATTTTGGATATTTTAGTGTTATTTGCTTATTGTGTTTTTAGTTTTTAATACGACACATATAAACTTCCAAAGTTAGAAAATAAATAAATGTAAATTAAAATATACTATTCTTCCCTTGCTCATAGTCTAGTAAAAGAGACATGCATATGAACAACAAAACTAAATTATAATAGGTGTATGTGAAGTTCAAATCCTTGTTAAAATTGCATTTGACAGTCATACACACTACTCACTGGAAAATCTGTATCTTGACTAGCCAAGAACTCCAGACAACTGTCCTACTACAACACGTGCACAGACGCAGGATTAATTTATCCTAATTGCATATATAAGGTGCCAGTTTCCACAGAATCTTTAATAATGTGACATCCCACCTGCAACCCCCACCTCACTAATGTTAGAACTGGTGGTGATAAGTTACAAAGTGATGATATTTTTGCCAAACAGTTATTTTTCCTGCCTATCATCTTGATTTGAAGAGAAACTAACCTGGGTTTTGGAAAACATAACTGCTAATCTAACAAACATTATTTGGCTTGTATACACGTTCCCTTAAATAAAACCAAATTCAAACTCTTTGTATGTGCAGCAGAAACTTTTCTATTTTGACTTAGATCTTATATAAACTTTGCCTCTTCAAAAGGAAATCTATTTATTAGTGTTTCCATGAAATTTTTCCCTAAATCCTACAAAATTCTATAAGCAATTAGATAATTAAACAGTATAATTTATAAGATGATTAGAAAATATTTATGTAGTAAAGATATACAAAAATATATTTCAGGCAAATATAAGTAAAGATAAAATACTAGAGCACTAACACACTAACATTCTTTAAGAAATGACCATAATAATTAAAAACAGACTATGTGAAATAATATATTTAATAAAAAATTGTTAGAGAATTAACTTTTATTGAATACAAAGTCATGATGTTTTCTACAACTGAAATATTACATTAAATTTATCATCTGCATTAGTATATGATCTATGTCCAAAACCAAACATTTGCTCTTTTATAGTAAAAAATTTGATTTAAAAAGTTTGATGATACAAGTTGTAGTATAATATCGTTTTTCTATTATATTCAATTTTCAATGCTCTGCAGTCTTTTAGCCCTTGAGTAGATATGTAGACACATTTTAACCAATTAGAAAGATTCTGTAACTATTCTTGCTACATTGGCACACTATAATGTATGGTTATACATTAATGTGCAGGATAAATTTATAAACATGAATATTTGAAACATTGAAAGGAAATGATACTAGCCTCTTTTCATTTTAATATTTTATTGAAACAACATGTGAAAAGTTAGTCAGCCCTACACATGTAAATAGTTTTTGATATAGCCTATGTTTCAAATTATATATATATAGTGATAGATAGATAGATAGATATCTGTTTTATGTTGTCATCAGAACATTGCTCATTTGTACAATTTTAATACAAATTATTGTTTAATTGCAGACCAAACCTAAGCAGATTAAATGTGTATCAATGTAACTTCCATAAGTACTTAACCTATACATTTGGTTTGTTTTAAACTGCTAAAATAAACATGTTAAATTCCAGTGAAATCAACTGGAAAACTGTTGCTGTATATCAAGATATGGTTATTTTGGCTAGTTAAAGTTTTTCTTTTGAGCACATGGGCAACATATTAAATTGCAGAAAAATATTATACTTTTACACTATCAGTTCAATTCAAAAAGCATGGTATACACAATTAGACATTTCTAAGTGTATTTAAATGACTTTTCAAATAAATATTATAATTAATAGTGTAAGTACACAATGAGTAGGTGTAGGTGTTTTTTGTGATGTCTGTTTTTAGAAAGAGATAGGAAAACATCACCATAAATTATTTAAAAACAAAACTAAATACCCACTGGACACACATACGCACACACACAAAACTGTGACATCTGGGATTTATTAAACTTCATATTCAGATAATCTCACTTGTTAGTGAGATTCAGTAAGTGTAAAATGGCATGTTATCCTATTGCATGCATGAAAATATAACTTTATTGTCTTAAAGCATTTAAATTTGGTCAACAGCAATATGCAGATGTGTGCAAAGTATATTTTAAATTTTACCCAAAAATTTTCTTTCAGCCATGTTGCAACTCAGCCAGAAACACTCACTAAAAGATCAGAAATACTTAAAAGAAGTATTACCAGCTTCATGTGGACGATAATTTCCTCAACTGCGCATAATAGAAATGATTCAGAAAATGAAAAATAAATCTATAACTTCCAAAGTAGACGCTTGTTTTTACTTGTTGTTGGCACTGCCCCTTCTCGAGCTGTCAGTACATAGGACTCTGATGGATTATTCACAAGCTGATTGTAATCATCCAATTCTTTTCATGCTACAGACATGCTTCAACCTCCCTGAAGAATGACATCATATACATGCCAAGCCTATATGTAGAACCCATACCTAATAAAAATAAAATGTAACAAATATCTCTCTTCAGAGTTGTAGTAGCAAATAATCCTCTTCACTTTTATAATATAGTGAATTGAAAGTGATATTAATAAATTTGAAAGAACTAACTTTATGTAATATAACTATACGTTGGACATTAAAATGTAATCTTCAGGTTTTAGGCATTCTGTAGCATTAAAAGAATTAATAGTATTAAATAATTTGATGTTGAAGTTATGTTGCTTAAAGATACATATTGGTCTTTAAAATGCAATGAATAGAGGACTTATTTACTTAGATGTATGTCCTGCAGCCAGTTTCAAGGTTTTTTTGGTTTTTTTTTTTTTTCTTTTTTTGGTACCAGGGATTGAACTCAGGCCTTTGCACTTGTGGGGCAGGTGCCAGAACCACTAAGCTAAATCCCCAGGCCAGTTTCTTTTTTCTTTTTTTTTTTTTTTTTTTTGGTACCAGGGATTGAACACAGGTCCTTGCGCTTGCAAGGCAGGCCACCGAACTGCTGAGCTAAATCCCTGGCCACCACAGTTTCAAGTTTTAAGTGTTTTAATTCAGCTGGACTGACCATTCCTGACCAGGAACTCTGACTACTACCTTCAGTTTTACTGAGGATTGTGCAAAGATAAAGTAACATTTGCTCATTTCCTGAATTAGTGTGCAAATTTTATAGCTGATGCAGTTTATTTAAAGGTTAATTTGAGCAAGTTATATAACTACATCAGGTTAAGAATTAGATTTATAAATGTAGCCTGTTGAATGAAGATGTTTTCTTTCAAAAGATGTTCATGTACATTTATAATAAAATCAGGCATTAATAGGGATTTTAAGTATTAGAATTGGAAATCTTTTAACTATCATTTGTCCACTTTTGTTTGCGAACAATTTCTCACTGCCTAACCAATTTGTCTTATGATATTTACAGGTTTTTAAAGGAAGCATTGAAATTAGTTCATTTAGTTAAAAGTGGAAGGATTTGTAGTTTTTTATTTCATAACTACAGCCACAACTTACCACATTGAGTTTTGTACCAGTTTGTTCAAAAGAAAATGGCATTAAATTTAGTTGCACACATTTCTGTGGATAAACAATTGGCTCAGAAGAAAGGATTTCTTACTGGACCTCATGAGGTTTAAGTCTATTTGTCTATGAAAATTTCCCTTCATTACTTCTTCAATTACAATATTATATATCATAAGGTCCTAATGAGATAATTGACAATGTGCAATAGGAAGAAAAGGGCTAAAGGTGTAGGGAAAGTGGGAAGGGTAGGGGAAAGGTAATAAGGAAAAAATATGAGAAAATGAAAAAATGGAAATAAAGTGTTTGTAAATGGGGAGAGGAGGAGGGGGTGAAGGGAGGGCAGGGACAAGGGGAAAAAATGAGAACCAAGACCTATCATGTAAAGGTACAGGATCCCAATAATGAATGTAACTGTACTGTATACCTAGATTGTACCAATAAACTCAATTTTTTAAAACATTACATAACAATTTATGGACTTTACATAAAATATGATAAATGTCCAGCTTCTACAACTTGAAATTTTGCCTTTTTCCACTGATCACTACTACTAGTGGAATTCCATATTACCAGCTTTATGTGAGGAATAGACAGAAAAATTATCTGAAATACAAATCATAGGTGTAAGTACTCTGGATAAGGATCAAAATGTATAATTAATAATGTGAAATAGGAAGAAAAAGCTCTAAAGGGATAGGGGAAATGGGAGGGAAAGTGGGAGGGAAGTGGGAGGAGAAGGGAAAGAAGGGAAAGGAAAAAATATGAGAAAAGGAAAAAATGGAAACAAAGACTTTGTAAATAAGGAGGAGGGAGGGGTTGAAGGCAGGGAAGGGGAATGGGGAAAAAATAAGAACCAAGATACATCATACAAAGGTATAAGTTCCCAATGATGAATATAACTATGTTTTATACCTAAAATGTACCAATAAACTTAATGAAAAAATTAATACTTTCTTAAATAATCATTAAAAAATAATTCAGAGACTTTCTGAAATTTTTAGTTAAGTATTTTCTCTTGCTGATTACTGAAGTTCTTTCATGTAAGCCCTCAAAATAAGCTTCATTAATGACCTGTTATTGCAGCTTCAACAAGTCATAATTTATTTGACCAATTAAAGTTACCCTACAGATTTCCTTATTCTGACAAAAATGAAGTGTGCTTGTTGCTTTTAATCCTTAGCTACATAAACCTAAGCCATGCAGATTTTATGCCTCAAAGACTTTTGAAACGGAGACTAGTTGAAACCACAAATATTTCATCTTGCCTAGAATACTTTGTTTAAGTGTAACCATGTGCTGTTTTATACATAGGCCCAGAAATGAACGGTACAAATTTTTATTTAATTTTTTATGTTTGCGATACATAATAACTACATTCATCTTGGGGATGTGGTATATATACATATCATATCTTTATCATTTTACTTCCCTTTCCCATAATTATAAAGCATATATAGTAAGGTATGTTTATAAGAAATACTTAATATTAAATAACAGCAAAATTAATAATATCCTCTTTTTAATACAATTCAGGAAATTTAGAAAAAACACTTCAGGAGATTTCTTAGTATCTCAAAAGTCAAGACGGGCCTTTCTGATATGAAATGCTCTAGCTTAATAAAATAGCTAGAGTTACTGGCATAACAATTAAAATGATTGATCTTAAAGATATACAGTTTACATATAGTTATGATTCAAAACTTTTCAGAAATGTAGGACCTACAGTAAGGAAACTGTTCAACTGCACAAAGTAATATTTTATTGTTTTCTTATATTGTGCAGACTAATTTATCATGACTGACATAGGAGACTGCATCTAAATTCTAACAATGTTCCTATTCATTGATGTGTATGCATTCTCCTCCTTCAACAGTAAAGTCCTAGTGTCCTTTGAGAAAGAAATTCACTTGTTTTTTAAATAGGGTATAACATACCAGGTTTGCTAAAGGAATAAGTAAACAAACTTCAGCTAAGAATGATATAAAAAGAAAAGGAAATAAAAGGTCAAATTTATTTAGATGTTTTGTTTTTCATTTGAACTTTGTGTTTCTTCAGGAATAAATACTCCTTAGGCTACAGAGATTAATAAAAATAATACTTGAAAGTTTATGTCCTTAATAAAAGTTTATGACCTTATTTACATTTTAAAATTGAGTTTAGTATTTTCTTCAACAGTGGAGTATAAAGGTCTAAAAGTACACAAATTTTCTTCTATAATTACTAGATGGGTAATTATAATTAAGCCATTTTTCATAGAGAAAAGTAAAATTGTTTCACTGCTTTGAAAGGAATTATATCCATCTTCTTTTGGTCATTGTCAATACGTAAAAGACGGGTGGCATAGCAAACTGGCTATACTATAAGAGACCCCGTAACCTGGCAACAATTTTCACTGATGGGTTATATCAAATAACGTTTATTGGCTATTTTATTTTGAAGCCCAAGGCCACTGTAATCTGAGATTCTTAGAGGTAACATTTGGCACTATGTGTTCTTTGGTAACATTTGATAAGACACTTTAAATGCATAAGAAAACAATGATGGGTGGTAATGCAATTTTTAAAACCTAATAGCTGCTGATATTTCTTAGGCTACAAATAACGAAAACAAGTGCTTACATATAATTGTTTTAAAAATGAGATTGTTCCATTAAAGGCAATGGTTGATTGTTGGATACCAATGAGTATGATTACATTTTCCTTGTGTAAAAGACACTTGACTGTTGTCATTTCTTTTGAGATGGTTGGCAGCATTTACCAGTCTAGACGGCATAGAGAAGTTGTACCTATAAAAGCCATAGGAAGGGCGAAATGAGCAACAAAATGCTTCCCGGGTAATGGGGTTTGGTAGAAAAATATTACCAGGTGCCTGTATTCCATATAACATTTGACTGGCAGAATGAGCTGCTTGAAGACACTGCTCATTGAAGTCTTCAGATGAAGCAATTTTTGAACTGGTAACCCCTAAGGAAGATAATGTAGGCACTTCCATCATGAGGGGGGCTAAAGATTGAGAACAGTTGCTGCTTGATAGTTTTTCAGAAACAGGTAGGACAAGAGGTTGCTGTCGCCAAAAATTAGTTGGGCAAATCTTGTAGCAAAGGGGCAAGTTAATATTGTGCAAGTATGTCTCTGGACAGGTCATTCCAAGGGCGCTTGTAGGTAAGTGAAATGTAGGTGGAGAACAAGGTGGAGAAAATAAGGGGTTCAAAGGAGAGGGAGCCCCTTCACTAGAGGCCACTGGAGATGAGCCACTGCTTCCACCTGTGAATGATAATTCAGTCAATGAACAATGAACTTGATGTTCTTGCTGAATCAGTATTATATAAATCGCCATCCCTGTTTCATGCTTAGATTAGCTTTCCTTGCAAATTCACATTTCTTCCAGCTTTCATTGGAAAAGACATTCCTCTGACTGAAGTTGAATAGTTTCTATATTACTACTATCACTATTACTTTTGCTACATACTGTGTATCATATAATGAACATTCACTATGATCAAGGACTGTATCAGGCAATCGAACCATATTTATCCAAGAATTACTACAGAAGAATACCAATTAGCCAGGAACAATGCTCTGTTCCCTGTAATCCCAGCCACTTTGAGTGCTGAGCTGGGAGCACTGCATGTGAGGGCCAGCCTGGGCAATTTATTGGGACTTCTTCTCAAAAGAAGAAAAGAAATAATCCCAATTATATGTCATTAATACCTTATGAAAAAATAGATTTATTTTGTTTTGTTGAGAGAGAATAAATATCACTATGTAATTCAGGCTGACCTTGTTTCAATTTGTGGCAATCCTCCTGACTCAGGCTCCTAAGTGCTGGCATTACAGACAAACTAGCTTTTTATATTTAAAAGCCAGATAAACTAGCTTTTTATATTTAAACTTTAAACTTTACAAAATTATATTTAAATGAAGTAGTTAAAATAATTGAACATCGGTTGTGACTTTATAAACAACTTCAATCTGATAAAAAAATTCAAGAAAATATTATTGCATAAATGAGAGCAACACATTTAAAATCATTAGCTTTGTACTCATATGAGAATATGGATGGCAAGACTTCTGTGGTTCACTACATCAAGAGGTGAAGACAAGTTTGCAAGTACACTCAGGTAAAAATGAAAATATTCAGCTGGGCGTGGTGCTGCACGCCTGTAATCCCAGCACTCAGGAGGCTGAGGCAGGAGGGTTGCTGCGAGTTTGAGACCAGCCTGGGTGACATAGTGAGTTCCAGGTCAGTCTCAATTACATAGTGAGACACTGTCTCAAAACAACAAACAAAAAAAATGTTCGGAGTTTGATATCCAGGGATCTGTTATATTATGGTTGCCCAGTATCTACTAAAATTAGGGATAATTATAAGGTTTAGAAAAATCTAGCTTTTAAATCTTATTTTTGTAAACATTTGAATTCAATTAGACAATTGGTTATTGACCAGATTTGATGAATATGTGGGGGGTTTGATGTTACAATTTTTAAGTAATTTTTTGTATAGATACAGCCTATTCTTTCATTAGCAAAGTAGCAAATATATTTCTTTTTTTACAAGTTGAGTACATTCTGGACATCTTACCTGATTAAGAAAACAGTGAATTTTATGAAGGGAGGGCAGGGGGATGGGGAAAAAATAAGAACCGAGATGGTTTATGTAAAAGGTGCAAATTCACAATGATGAATGTCATTATATTGTATACCTTAAATGTACCAATAAAATTAGTTTTAAAAAACTGAATTTTAAATTATTAATTAATGATAATCATTAACTTTTTTTATAATCCTTAACTTTTAAAACTGATGCACAGTATAATGACTTGGATATTTTAAAATAGAACTACCTATATTCTATTGATTACAATGATATTGTGTAATAAGTGCTCAAATATTTTATACAACTCCAAAACCATATCAAGACAGTCAAGCCAGTGAGATATTTCAACAAATGATTAGGCTTGAGTTTTTTCACATTTTAATTGGTTGATATGACATCATACAAAATTCAACCTAATGGGCCGGGGATTAGCTCAGCAGTGCCGCCTCCTGCCTCACAGACACAAGGTCCCGAATTCGATCTCCGAAAAAAAAAAAAAAAAAAAAAAAAATCAAACTAATAATAATATAAATGATCAGATCTGATTACTCTTTAGACATGCAACTTTAATGGTAAAGACAAAAGGGAAAAAATTCACACTTCTTGCAAATAAAAATTCTGCTTATTGTTAAAAATCAGAGTAAAAGAAACTATACGTTATTTTACCAGAAAGTCTGCTTTATGTAATTATTATCATTATTATTTAATAATTTATAATAATATACTACTTGAGAACAAATACCTTGCAAAGTTTAAAATCATTATGGCAGTTAAATTAGTTGTGAAGCTGAAAGAGAAGTCTGTACAATCTCAGTCATATGTGGAATACAAAAAAGTTGATCTCATAGAAGTTGAGAGTAAAATGATTGTTGTCAGATGCTGGGGAGCGTGAGGTGTGGCAAGATGGGGAAATGCTGATTAATGAGTACTGAATTACAGTTAGACATGAGCAAGAAGCTCTTTGTACATAATAGGGTGACTATGGATAATAATGTACTTTACATTTCAAAAAACTGCAATACATGATTTGGAAATTGTTTGCCCTATAAAAAATAAATGTTTGAGGAGATAAATATGTTTAAATTGATGAAAACACTGTGCAATCTATACATGCATCAAAACATCATAAGATACCCCATTAATACATATAATTTTGGTTCTATATATAAGTTAAAAATTTAAGGGTTAAAAAAATTACAAATAAGAATAAGTTATAGCATACATGCCAAATTTATCCCCTATCTTATTTATGTATGGCCTGTGAGCTTCTTTGTTGGCTTCTTAAATTTAACATTTTTATGTTTGTTCTATGTTCACAGTATTTATCTTTGACTTATAGTTTACCTTCTAAGAGTAGTATGCTACTTCACATAAAAGAACTTTACAGTGTTACACTTGCATTCCTTTTCCTAGTTTTAATATCTTGTTCATCATATATTTTATTCTGCATGTTATGAACACCAGAGTACTTTGATTTTGTCAGGTATCAAATGTTCAATGATTTTTTGAGAGTTTGAAAATATATATCTGTTTACACAAATGAATTTTGATGACAGTCTTATTTTCAGTATTTACTCATAGAAAATTTAGAGATAAATTATGTAATGTAAAGAGAACAATTTTAAAATGTGTTGAATATTTATCATAAAACCTAAAATATCATTTGTATAGCTAATATATATTTGCAAATCAGACCACAAGAAGGTTGTGAAGATGAGACAGTGAGATACTGAAGAATCCAAGTGAAATCTGGGAGTAAGGTTGTGAGATAACTCAAAGACAGATACCAGCAAATACACTATTTCTGCAGTTCTCTCCCTTCATGGCAACTCTCTTCCTTTTTTGCCTTTTACTTCACCCAAGTAAATATATATCTACTTGCTTTTAAATATATATTTACCAGCATATACTAACCCTCTAGTGCATTTTGCACAAGAGTCTGGCTCTTTCTGGTTCATTAATAGGTAAAAATAAAACCAAATTTTACAAGTTTGCTTACTTTGTGAGTCTGCACCAAAAGTTTTTAAATCAAGCATGACAGAAGGCCTCCATGTGTAGCTCTCTAAATGTCCATCAAATACACCCCTAAAAAGAGAGATTCAACTTTCAGCAATCCTAGAATGCAATTAGTAGAAATAGTCACTTATATTTATAAACTTTTGGTATCTTTTAGGGTCTTTACCTGCAATATTTTTCTTTTATAGCTAGACTTCTAAATAAAATTCAAATATAATAGTTTAGAAAAGCAATATGTTAAAAGTAGTTAGGGGAGAGAGGAGAGAAGGCAAGATTTTGGAAACAAATCTCTAATCACCTTTTGTTCTAACTCCTAGTCAAAAACTTAGAAATCTCCATCTCTGAGCCACAGTTACCTTATCTTATTTATTTATTTTTGTTTGTACCAGGGATTGAACTGGGGACTTTCTGCTTGTGAGGCAGGCAGCAGAACTACTGGGCTAAATCCCCAGCCCCACAGTTTCCTTATCTTTAATACTTGTGAAAAGGTCTGCACAAATACTCAGTCTGACTGTTATACTACTTACTTGTTTCTTCCTGGATCTCTAAATCCTTTAGCAAAAGGATTCCTGTCTATTTTCAGTTTGGTAATCTATAAATTCAAAAGAGAGAAATAGAAACTCAGTGTCCTCAATAACAGCACTGTCACCCTTGCTTATAATAGTTACAACAGCTACACAACACTGAAACTTGTTATGTGGCACTTTGAATAAACGTAAATATATACATAATTCAAATTTATGATGATTATCTCTTGGCCCCTTCATTTTGTTCCCTTTTATATCAGAAGAATCACGTAATTTATTATCAAATTTGACTTGATAATGAAATAAAGCCATGATTTTTTCAGTTGTTAATAGAAAGTAAGGAGGTAGATATTTCTCAAATGGGAAGGGAATCAAAAGATGGAAGGAGGGGTAGGGGATAACAAAAGAATTAAGATGTGCTATGTACATGTACCAGTTCCCGGGCAGGGAATGTAAATGTTATGTACTACACACATGTATGGATAGAATAATATGAAAACATATAGAGATAGAGGGAGAGAAGAGGGAAGGGGATTAAAAAAGAATTAAGATGTGTTATGTACATGTACCAACTCCCCACAAGGAATGTAAACATATACAGCAAACATGCACAATAAAAATTAATGCAATCCTAGAGTGCAGCTTGCCTCTTTCCCAAGTTCCATCTTGTCTGGCACTTGGCCAGCTTACCTGCTGATTTTGGTAAGCTGTCACTGTGGTGAATTCAGTTTCTTTAAAGGAGAATGTTTTAACCCCTTCAGCAGGCAGGCATTGAATCTGGGACAAGTCAACCCTGCTATTTTGCTCCATCACATGCACACGAGGCTTGTACTTATGCATAGACTGCAGGATGATCTGGGGGAAAAACGGTCCAATATTGCCAGAAAAACTGGCTCCACTTCCCAACACTGTTCTTTGCTCATGGCCACCCCCAATTCTGGCACATATAAAGAAAGAGATAAGACTAAACCAGGGAAGATCCGGTAACTGCATGTAAGGAATTTTTCTGTGCCAATTGTTTCTGCACAGAGCCCCTCATGGCTGAGGATTTCCAGAGAAAGGTACCTCAGAAACAATAGACAGCAGTGACTCAAATTTCAGATTGGGGCCTTTGCCTGCTTCCAAATGTGCATCGCCAGATAATATAGAAGATTCATTAAGACCTGACCACTTGCCATAGGCTCTTCAAGCAGTACCTGATGGGTCTAAATGTGGTGAACAACCTTCTAACATTTCCCACCTCCTAATCCTGGTAGCTTCCCTCTCTTCTTTTGTGGCTGTCACAGCACCAGGATGGGCAGGGCAGAGGCAGGAATGTTTGTAGGGTAACAGCTCAAGATCCATGTGATCTAAAAACAGGAAGGGACTGACTTTTTCATGAGAGCAGGTTGTGGGGGAAATGTCAGGCAATATTCTGGTTCTCTAATTGCATCCTCCTTCTGCACTATATCAGAGGTGTTCACCTAGCTATTGTGTGAATTCCAGGGAAGGTAAGAACCCACCATGATTACCGTGGAGGCCAAAGTGCCTACCAGCCCCAAGAAGTGTTCACTCCCACTCTCTTAGACCAGGAATTCGGTCTTAAGGAGATCTCTTTCAGGCTTTAAAGTCCTTATTCCTACCATTTTAAACAGCCAGCACTACCAGGAACCACAGATTTCATGAGCCCTTCATTATTTCTTTTACTCATAGGCACAGAGTGTATATGGTTCCCAAAGTCCTTTTTGAGACAAGCTTCTTTGACCTATCTAGGATGACCTGTGGGCAAAAGTCTTGCAATCTCCCTTTTCAGAGGGAAAGATTGTGTCCACTTACATGACCTTTGTCATCCATCTCATTATTAGTGAGTTTCACTCGATCAAAGCTGATGATCTGCTGCATCCAGGTCTCTCCTGAGCAGGGAGAGTCCGGATGGATGTAGAATCTAGGAGTGATGCAAGAATGGTCCGTATTCCCAGCTACCATCCACTGTGAGCTGTGATACACATATCTGAAAAGGCACGGGGTTTGGTATTAGGCTCAGCCAAACAAAATCAGGAGCATGAGAGGCCAGCTTCCTGTTTCTGGTACTAAGCCCTTCCCCAAAAGTCAGCCCTCTGATCCCAAAGGCAGGTTGCAGAAGATTCATCTTCATTTCCAAAGAGCCTTCAGGAGCCAAAACAAAACAAAACAAAACAGTAAATAACCATGTTGTGAAAATGTGACAAAGTGGCAGGACAAGTAAGATATGAGATTTTCAAATCTGGTTTGTATTTACTCATGGAAATGGCAACAGAAATTTACCTAAGCCATATTAATATGCAGCAAAGCCAGAAAAAAGCACCAGCATTGGCAAGGAGCATCAGAGAAGTGAAAGGCTGAGCAGGGTATCTGTCTCGCCTGCTGACACCACTCATGGTCTAAGCCGTTTCATCAGTAAGGTTTTTCACACCAGAAAATTCCCAGGAACTGCACCGCAAGCGGTCTTGGGCTGATTTGCTTATCGTTTCCAGCCTCAAAATCTCAGTTGTTCTTTTTCTTAGTGTTTTTTTATTAGTATATATATTTTGGTGAAAGGCTGAGCAGGGTATCTGTCTCGCCTGCTGACACCACTCATGGTCTAAGCCGTTTCATCAGTAAGGTTTTTCACACCAGAAAATTCCCAGGAACTGCACCGCAAGCGGTCTTGGGCTGATTTGCTTATCGTTTCCAGCCTCAAAATCTCAGTTGTTCTTTTTCTTAGTGTTTTTTTATTAGTATATATATTTTGTGGCATT
>NW_022900951.1:62788509-62805082 GCF_012274545.1 Fukomys damarensis | reverse complement strand
ATATATATATATATTCTTTATCAAAATTTGTATTTGTGCTCTGTGCTCTCAAATCACCTGCAACACAGAAAATCAAACAATTTATTCTGCTGTTTTGAGGCCATAGTTATAGCAGTCTGTTGAGGCATGCTTTTTTCTTGCCTTGCACTGTTCTCCAGGCAGGCTCTTTCCTGGGGGATCAGTCACCATGTCCACCTCTAGATTAAATGCTCAAATTGTAGTAAAGGCTACTCTCACAGTGCCCTACCCTCTAACTCTCTGACAGTGTTTCTAGGCTGCTAGCTCAGAAATTGCAATTATATTTAAACAGTTCAGCCACTTTCAGCTTGCTCTTAGTAGAAGGCTTAAAGAGAAAAGGGTAAATAGGGTAAATGCCCTCTGAGACCTAACCACCACTTCAGGCAAATGGCTAAAGAAAGCACAAAGTATGAACCAAGGCACAATGTTATCTCTACTACCTTTGGGACAAACTAGGGCATCATTTTGGGTAACTGTTACCAAAAAGCACACCCCAAATTCTACTGAATCCTCTGACCCACGTAAAGCCTAGGGCATTTCTCCGCAAATTCCTTCACACTTCTTCCCTCCTAGTCACCAGAGCCTATACCTTCCAAAGTTTGCATAAACAATGCCAGAGCAGTGCTTAGGCTAGAAGTCTAGGTGTACATTAAATTATCAATTGGCACACATATTCCAGGAAGCAGGAGAGGAACAAACCTGCTACAAAGTTTAACTCCCAAGCTCAAGGAAAGACAACCTTTCTCTCTATATGCTGCAGTTTTAAAAGTTATGCTGCAAAGTTATAAATCTGAAGGTAAAATGCTGAGTGTGGGGTGGTCTCACATGAGTCCAGTTACCTATATCGTTTGGAATCCACTGGTACCACATCAATAGCCACGTAGTACTGCTTCCCTGGGTCCAGCCCTTGCACCTTGACCCGTACAGAAGGGAACATTCGCCTGTGGGAAAGAAAATAGGGACTGGTCTGGGAAATTTTAGAGATGTTTAGAAGGGGATATGGAAAAATGCTTATGTCAGTAAAAGGTAAAAGGACTGACAGAACCCTTCTTACTTCATAACAGGCTCAGGGAATGACATTTGCTAAGTGAGGAAAGACGGTTTATTATATGGCTGATTGAAAATTACAGGATTTCTGAGTGAAGCATAATATCCTTAACACAAAGCTTTGCTCATAACTTCTCTCTGTACACCCCATAATAAAAAGTTATAAAAGAGAAAGTAAGAAAGAAAAGATTCTGTGCCTTGCCCTAAGTTTCAGCTGTAAGGTCTGTGGGCAGAGTGGAGAAAGGCTGGAAAATAGGAAGATCGATTAAAAAAAAAATCACTCAGTTGTCACAAAAAGGTTGCCTCATACCAGATGGCAGCCATGGGAAAGTCTCACTTCATAGTGACCTTAGCCAGATTTGGTGGGCTGAGGGCCTGTGGAATGGAATATTCTCCTATGTTATCTGCGAGACTTAAATTCAGAATTCCGGCCTCAGTCCATGACATGAAGATAGCACATGTACCTAGGCAGGTCTGACTTTTGTCACATATAACAGGCAGAACCTGGACATTGAATTCTTGGAGTCAAGATGTGCAGAAAAGGAATAATAACCTGTTTACATAGGGCTAAGTGTGTCCTAGCTCAATAAATTGCATAGCTTGTGGCTTTCTAATGTGTATCAAGTAGTAGCAAGAGGGAGTAATAGAGCACAAAACTGGAGTCTCCACATATAAGAATGATACACTACGATGCTACTGTGTCATAAGTGATTCATGAAAAGCTTGAGCAGGGCCAAACCTGCCGGCCTTGGTAATGATCATCTCAGTCCCGATGTCATAGAATCTCTTCCACAGCTCAGATCCCTGAAGTTCCATTTGGATAACATCGTCCTCTTCCAAATTTTTCTGGCTGTCGCCATTGCTGCAGCTGCTGATGCCTCCACCACAGCCTGAGAAAGCAGTCGTTGAAGACTCTGTCTTGGGTTGCTTTTCTGCTGGACACAGAGATGCCCAGGGTTTGAGACAGCTTTTCAGGTTGTGCATGCCTTTGTGGCATTGCCTAAGTTAGAGCAGGCAGGTCTCGTCCCTTCTCTTCCCTAATGGTGGATTCACAAGCTCCCCAAAACACTCTCTGCAATTCCTTAATGAAGAGAGCACGTCCCTATAGATATGCTTATCGACACTCCAGGAGACATTCCTGTCTAAGGCTGTGTCCCCCTGGAATTTGGGAGCACATCCTGCTTGCTACCCTGAGAAACAGCTACCCTCTGGTTTGGCTCACTGAACTATGTAGGGGCTCTTTGAGATTCACTTCTCCACAAATATGAGAGACCCTCAGATTCACTACAAAGGAACCATAGTACTCGCGACTATTTAGAAACTGAAACTCTCCGTAAAGCTAGATGGTAGAAGTGTCCCGCAGCTAGCAACTTGGCTGTAAGGCTGGTCCAGGACATCATTGGGTAGGGCTAGCCACTCTCTCACAGTGAGGTGAGCCAGGATGAGAAATGTGAATTGACCTAGTAAGTGTGAGAGGTTGAAAGGAGGACTGAAAAAAGGGTTTGGCTGGGAATACTCACCCGGCTGCTGTGTCTTCCCTACAGCGCTGTTTCTTCCGGCTTCCTTTTGCTCTCTGCTATCTTTCTCCTGCAGCTCACTCGGCAACTCTTCCCTGGGGTCGTGTGATTTTCTTTTACTGGGTTTCCCCACCAAGGCTTCCACAGAGAAAGCGTGAGCTCGAGAGCTTAGAGCCATCCCTGGAGAGGCTGAAGTGAATGAGCTCAGCAAAGTTTCAACCTGAGCTTGCTTGGGAGGGGAGGCAGAAAAAGGGAGGGCGTACATGATAGGAGAGGATTAGACAGAAAAATTCCCAAATCCGAAATAACAATTTTTGGATCTGTACTCAAATCAGAAAAGCAAAAAAAAAAAAAAAAAAAAAAAAAACAACAAAAACTTTGTGAAAAAATGTATATACACAATTTTAAAAAAATAGACAAAATGAAACAGTAAAAAGATTAAAGTGGCATCTAAATCCCCCCGTCTAGTGTTCTTTCTTTTTGCTGTCTCTGCTCTCACAGTGGACATGTGCTGATCATCAGTCCTCAAATCCCTAATTCCAGGACCTGGCTGAGTGCAGATTGGCAAATGCTGGCCTTTTAGAGAGCAGACCTGCTGCCAGTGGAAGCTCCAGCAGATCTGATGGAGAGATACTGTTGCATCCCACTGAGCAAATACCCAGCCTTTCACAGTCCTCCACTGTTTGCTTTGGAAACTGTTGAAAGCATAAAAAAGCACTGTGAATGACACTTCAGAGTCTGACTGGGAGGAGCCATTGGGGGTTGGTTGGAAAGGGGCTCCAAATAGGCTGGAGGAGAGAGGAGCAAAGGCAGACGCAAGAGTACTATTTCATATTAAACTGTAAAACTCAAAGACATAAGAAATGATTGCCTATGTAGGGCCACTTTTCTAACAAGAAGTGCAAATATTATTTGATCAGATCCAGATAATGGTATCTAGATCTTTTTCTCTCCAGTGAGGGTGCTGGAGAAATGGAAAGTACACTCTTTCTTGGGTGGTTTTCTTTGCAAATAGGGTCGCAGTCTTGGTGGGGGGTTGTATCAACTGTAGTCTTTCACTTTATAGAGAGCTCAGGAAACCTAGGCAGGAGAATTTCAGATACCATTGCCAAAAATAAGAGCAAACCTGAGCCTTAAACTCTATTTCTGCTGGAGCTGAATGCTCCCATACATAGCCTCTTCTTAGTCACAGAACTTAACAAACACAGCCTAAGGACCCCAGGGCCACCAGCAGTGCAACAACAAGCCTTTTACTTCCAAGAATGTGCACAACTCAAAATGTTGCTATTCAATAATTGATTCCAGTCTCTTCAGGGATATATCTTCCTGGTTTGAATTTCACTTTTCCTTAAATGGGTAAAGATGTTTTCTGTGTCAGGAAGAGGCATTTTCATTTCCAAGGAGCATGCTTAAATGAAGATGTGAGATGTGAGATATGAATGAGATTTGATCACTCACTTTTTATCAGAAATAAGAAATCAAGTGCTCCTAACTCATGCAGGCTGCATCTTAATTAATGATATTTTCACATTTCCAGAAAGGTTTTCCTGTTCTCTGACACATTTGCTCAAAAGGCATTTCAAGGCAATCCAATTCCACTTGAAATCAGAAAAGACTTGAATTAATTAATAAAATCTTCATATCGAAGTTGAAGAGTAAAAGATTTGTGTAAAATTTCGATTTTATCTATTTGACTACAAGTATTCCCTGGCAAGGTTTCCATGTGATGCTGGCAGTCAGTCATGTTGTTGGTAGAGTATTTGACAATAGTGAGGACATCTTCAGGCAAATGGTTATAACTTTAAGTGCTTTAGTCATCTTGCATATCGGGGCAAATGATTTGTTTGCATGCTGTTGAAACATGCAGTTCAATAAGTATTTGTCCACTGGTCACCACGTAGAGCTGGGAAAGGCATTCCCTGTATTCTAGAAAGCCAAACTGAAATTCATAGTGAAAAGCTAATTCCTGTGTACAAGGCATTTGGTTTGGAAAACAGACAGCTCTGGAAGTTTTCTTTGTCACATTTCAATAGACATTTATTTCTTTCTTCAACCATTAAGGGAAAGAAAATGATGTTTGTCCATTCTCTCTTACTTGGAAAATATACTTTTCATCTACTGGATAGTTTGAGATAAGAGACGCAGTTCAGAAACAGAAAAGCTAATAGTTTGTTAATTTTGGAGTGTTGACCACATGTAGCATTTATTTTCTTGCCTTTTTTTCTTATTGAGTTTATTGGTACATTTTAGGTATACAGTACAGTTGCATTCATTATTGGGATCTTGTGCTTTTACATGGCAGGTCTTGGTTCTCATTTTTTCCCCTTGTCCCTGCCCTCCCTTCACCCCCTCCTCCCCTCCTCATTTACAAACACTTTATTTCCATTTTTTCATTTTCTCCTATTTTTTCTTTCCCTTATTACCTTTCTCCTTTTAATTTTCTCAAAGACAGAACATTACCTTGTATAGCAAGGGAAAACTTTGCTTGATAAGCTTTTCAAAAAACAGGTTTGTATGAAAATGAAGTAAAATATCTTTCCTACAAAGTCTATTTTGTTTTTTCAGACTACCACATGATGTGACTTTCCGAAATCAAGAAAATAACATATCTTGGGGTATAAGTTTTTTTATTAAAAGAAATGTCTCTTCTTTAATATTTATTACATAAATGTAATTTAGTCATCTAGATCTTTTATATTTGTATAATGCAAGCTTTTCCCATTACCAATTTAATAACTTTCTCATTGCATCACACTGGGAGAAAAGTAGCTCAGTTCTTCCTCTCTAAAGTGTGCTAGATTAAAATGCAGTTAATTCCTGTTAACTCGTATCTGAGAGAAGAATATCATATACCTCAGAATTAGTATTCCAAATCGGTTCACTTGCTGAAGTACTGGGCTTTCAGCTACTGTGGATATTAGAAACTTAAACTAAATGCCATCAGTTCATTCTCTATAACTGGAATTCTTTTTTGAAAAGTCTCTATGTTTCATCTAGGATACCCATAAACCTAAGAGGTGGCTGAGGGAAATATGTACAGAGGATCTGGTATTGAAAGATACCCACCTAAGACAAAAGAGTACTGTTAAAAAGAGGAATTTTGGTGTGATAAGGCAAGGATTTAGAACCTCTCTCTAGATTTCTGTAATGTAATATTGGCTAATTGAAGAAAAATGTGCTTGAAGGAAAATAAATTTGCTAGAGGAAAAAATATCATCTATGTTATGCATTTTTAATGAAACCTATGAGGAGAGATTCAAACTTCCATATTTAATTTATAGAGGAAGGAATTAAATAAATCTTCCAAATATATATATATATATATATCCTTACATACATAATAGAAAGACTTATATATAGATATAGATATATCCTCTTTGGTAAACACATGGATCTTTATGATGGATAGTGTTCCCTCCAACTGATAGTCTTCCTCTGCATTGAACCTCACTCCCCACTATTATGATATTTTGTTTCAGTTTCACGATTATGGAATAGGAGTCTGAAATAAGTTGCTCATAACAATTTGTTACCATTACATGAAAAAGTCCCCCCTAGAATAAACGCCAATAAAAGCAGAATCAAGATAGGCAAAGTCAGCTTCCTCTCATCATCATTTGAGTACCTAAATTCAACATTGCCTGAACTAGCCAAATTACTTGAAAAACTAAAAAAATCATCATCATCTGCTTAAGTAAGCTTCTGTTGGAGTTTCATCACTTGTAAGCAAAAGAATCCTGATGAATACACTCATATAGGCAAAAAATTTGAAAGATCACCCTCTCTAGTTCTTCATTTCCTCTTTTTTTCTTCTTTTCAAAGGTACAACTGGATTGTTGAATAGAGAAATTTTAAGCTACAGTTTCTTTCAGAATTGTAAATCCTGAATAACAAATTGACTTTCTAGATGTAGAATTTGAATTTCTACATGAACTCCTATGACTATCACGATAGGGATAAAGCTCAAGCAGTAGGAAGACAGAATTTGAATTCAGATTGATGAGACTCAAATTCTGACATAGCTGCTTTCTCATTAAATTTATACACAAATATTATTTTTGTTATTGGTTTGCATTTTCATTTTCTTCTAAGCTTTTACTTCTAAGAGCTTTGTGATAGAGTATGTTTCTTTAACTATGTATATGTATCTGAGGGTTTAGATAAATAATTTTGCAAATCAGTTCAATATCTGGAATGTACTAAACACTTTTCAACATTAAAGAAATGATTATTGTAATGTAATTTTAAGAATGTGTTAATCTTATTTTTTTTTTTTGTACTGGGGATTGAACTCAGGCCCTTGCACTTGTGAGGCATACTGTGGAATCACTGAGCTAAGTCCCCAGCCCTAAGAATGTGCTAAT
Organism: Fukomys damarensis; assembly: GCF_012274545.1. Classification (NCBI taxonomy): domain Eukaryota; kingdom Metazoa; phylum Chordata; class Mammalia; order Rodentia; family Bathyergidae; genus Fukomys; species Fukomys damarensis. Next base: position 62,798,136 of record NW_022900951.1, on the reverse strand, counting down.
ATTTATACTAACTTTACAACTATATAACTCTCAATACCGAGACCAGATATTATGCTGAAAGAAGAAATTTGGGCCAACCTTCATTCCACCAACTTTTGGTTAAATCCTAAAACAGATTCAAAAGATCAGATTATGTTTTCCATTTGCATTGAAATATAGTAAAAAATACAACTATGTTCCTCTATTTACTCACTCAATTCATAACTGAAATTTAGTAGATGTTTTAAGATTCAGATACAGATATTCCTCATTTAATGGCCTGTTTAAAAACTGTTTTGACTTACAAACCACCACTGTGACTTGTAACTTCTTTTTAATTATTTTTATACAGTTTTTAACATCTTGTTTATAGAGCCCCATTATCTTTTTTTAACAATATATTTTGTTTATACAATACTGTGATTTATGCTGATTGTATTGTATAGTGTAGGACTATAGTGTTATGTTCTTTTATACATTTTACAGTACTTCATCTAAGAGTCGTGCAAATAAAAGAAAAGTTGTCAAGTTGGAACTTCCTTTGACCATTTCTTTATTCTGAATATTATCATGTACATACTATATACAATTCCTTATTTAGGAATCAAATCAGCTAACTACCTAGTTATAGGAATAGAATTTGGATGTTAAACAGGAAAGTCTGTATAAGAGTTTAGTCCCTAAATTTTGAGGATTATTTTTGAGGTGAATGATGAACAGAGTAGATGAATAGAACAAAAAAATAATAAAAGAGTAATTCCAGATGTCAGCATATATGCTACAATAACTGAATAATTGAAAGAATGGGCATTATATAGTAACCTTTCAGCTCTTTCTGAATACCTGGCACAGTGTAAATTATTAATAATTGTAAATGCAGCTTGTATCTTTCAATCCTCAAACATTCCTCATTAAAGCTTTGAGCTTTAGTCAAACCAAGCACTTTTTTATGGCATCTTTCTTCTGCTCTGTTGATATTTTTACAGTTGAATATTAACTAAAGCACCAATTAAGATTTCTGGAAATAATAATTCTTCATAGATTTAGTTTGTGGTATGTAAATTTTCATGTTCAGCCATTATAACTTGACTTACACATTTCTATTACTTTCTTTACCACAAATTTTTATTTCTTTTATATTTCCTTTTTTCTCTTTAAAAATAAGAGTCAGAGTTATTTCAAAATATGCTTTATATATCAGTTCCAAAGAAAGTGGGATAGATATGAGAAATAGTATGGGCACCAGTTTGATAATTTTTTTTCAGCTTTAATTGAGTTTTTGGTGCATTTTAGGGATGCAGTACAGTTACATTCATTGTTGGGATCTTGTACCTCTACATGACAAGTCTTGGTTCTCATTTTTTCCCCTTGTCCCTGCCCTCCCTTCACCCTCTTCTCCCCCCTCCATCTACAACCACTTTATTTCCATCTTTTCATTATCTCACATTTTTTCTTTTCCCATTTCACCCTTCCCCTACCCTTCCCACCTTCCCCACAACTTTAGCTCCTTTCTTCCCATTTCTCAATGTCAGTAATCTTATTAAGATCTTCTGTATTATTGCAGATTATTCACACCAGATAAACTATTCAGTATTTACACATGTGTGCCTTATTTATTTCACTTAGGAGTATATTTTCAATATGTATCCATTTTCTTATGAATAAATCTATTTTCTCATTCTTTATGGCTGAGTAATATTCCATTTTATAGAAAAACCACGTCTTCTGTATCCAGTATCCAACGGATGGGCAAATAGGCTGTTTCCAAGTTTTAGCTATTACAAACTGTGCCGGTATAAACATGGGTGCACATACTTCTCTGTGATATGATTCTTTTAGTTCTTTTGGAAAGATACCCAGCAGAGGGGTGGCTGGGTCAAATGGAACCTTCCGTCCAAGCTCTTTGAGGTATCTCCATATTTATTTCCATAGTGGATGCACCAGTCTGCACTCCCACCAACAATGGAGCAGGGTTCCTTTCTCCCCACAACCCCTCCAACATTTGTTATTGTGTGATTTCTTGATAGCAGCCATTCTTTGTGGGGTGAGATGGAATCTCAGTGTTGTTTTCATCTGCATCTCTCAAATTATCAGTAATGTGGAACATTTTTTCATATATTTACTTACTGCTTTGGTTCTTTGTCTGACAAATGTCTGTTCATTTTGATGCCCATTTTTGAATCGGGTCTTTATATTTGGGGAAGATGACTGTTTTGAGTTCTTTATATATTGTTGATAATAGTCCCTTGTCTGAGGAACAGCGGGTAAAATTTTTTTTCCCACATTGTAGGTTGTCTCTTAGTTCTGCTGATGGTTTCTTTTGAAGTACAGAAGCTTTTTAGTAAGATGAGATTCCAGTTGCTGATTCTATCTGCTAGCTCCCGTGCTACTGAGGGAATGTTCATAATGTCTTTTCCTATGCCAATGTCTTCCAGAGTTCTGCCCAACTTACCTTCCAGCAAGTTTAATGTTTCTGGTTTTAATATTTAGATCTTTAATCCATTTCTATTTTAATTTAGTGCATGGCAAAAGATGAGGGTCTAGTTTTAAACTGTGGCAGATTGACATTCAGTTTTGCCAACACCATTTATTAAAGAGGCTATCTTTCCTCCACTGAGGATGGTCAGCTCCTTTGTCAAAGATGAGGTAGCTGAGTACATCTGGGTTTGTTTTTGTGTCTTCTAGTCTGTTCTACTGATCCTCAGGCCTGTTTCTTTGCCAGTACCATGCTGTTTTAATCACAGTGGCATTGTAGTATAGTTTCAAATTGGGAATTGCTATACCCGGTGCCATGTGTCTGTTGCCTAAGATGGCTTTTGCTATTCTACGTGTCTTATGGTTCTAAATGAATTTTTGGATTCTTTTTTCTAGTTCTGTGAAATACAGTGTTGGAATTTCAACTGGCATTGCATTGAATGTATATAGCAGTTGTGGTAGTATGGGCATTTTCACTGTGTTGATTCTTCCTCCCCAGGAGCAGGGGATATCTTTCCATTTTTTAATATCCTCTTCAATTTCTTTTTTCAGAGTGCTGTAGTTTTCAGTGTAGAGATCTTTTGCTTCTTTTGTTAGATTGATTCCTAGATACTTCATTTTTTTGGATGCTATTGTAAAAGGAAATTTTTTCCTTATTTCTCTCTCAGTGAGTCTGTTTTTTGTATATATGAAGGCTATTGATTTTTTGGGTGTTCACCTTGTATACAGATACTCTACTGAATCTGTCAATTAAGTCTAGAAGTCTTTTGGTGGAGTTTTTTTGGGTCTTCAATGTAGAGTATCATATCATCAGCAAATAATGACAGTTTAACTTCTTCCTTTCCTATCTTTATTGCTTTAATTTCTTTCTCTTGTCTAATTGCTGTGACTAATGTTTCCAGAACTATATTGAAGAGGACTGGTGATAATGGGCATCCTTGTCTTGTTCCTGATTTCAACATATAAAGGTTTTCAGTTTTTGGCCATTTGATATGATGTTGGCTGTTGTTTTTTCATAGATAGCCTTTATTAAGTTGAGGTATAGATGATCTATTCCAATTTTTTGCAAGGTTTTTATCACAAAAGGGTGTTGAATTTTTTCCAATGCTTTTTCTGCATCTATTGAGAGGATCATATGGTTTTTGTCCTTGACTTTGTTAATATAATGTATTACATTTATTGACTTTCATATGTTGAACCACCCTTGCATCTCTGGAATAAATCCGACTTAGTCAGGATGGATGATCTTCTTGATAATCATCTGTATTCTGTTTGCTAGTATCTTATTAAGGATTTTTGCATCTATATTCATTAAGGAGATTGGTCTGTAGTTCTCCTTTTTAGTTGCATCTTTCCCTGGTTTGGGAATCAAAGTGATACTTGCTTCCAGGAATGAATTTGGAAGTATAGCTTCCCTTTCAATTTCATTGAAAAGTTTGAAGAGTAATGGCAGTAGTTCTTCTCTAAATGTCTTGTAAAATTCAGAAGTGAATCCATCAGGGCCTGGGCTTTTCTTTGTTGGTAAATTTTTAATTACATTTTCAATTTCACTGATTGTGATTGGGGTGTTTAAAATGTTTTTATCTTCTTCGTTCAACTTTGACTGTTGTGACTTTGCCTTTTTATTCCTGATTGCATGAATCTGAGCCTTTTCTTTCCTTTTTTTGATAAGATTAGCTAAGGGTTTGTTGATTTTATTCATTCTTTCAAAGAACCAGCTCTTTGTTTCATTTATATTTTGTATTGTTTTCTTAGTTTCTATTGCGTTGATTTCTGTTCGGATCTTTATAATTTCCTCTCTTGTTCGAGCTTTGAGTTTTTCTTGCTCTTGTTTTTCTAGAAGTCTAGGTTTCATCATTAGGTTGTTTATTTGAGCCCACTCTGTTTTCCTAGTGTGGGCATTCAATATTATGAATTTTACCCGTAGAACTGCTTTCATTGTGTCCCATAGATTCCTATATTTTGTATAGGCATTGTCATTCATTTGTAAAAACTGTCTAATTTCTTCTTTAATTTCCTCTGTAATCCATTGATTGTTTAGGAGGGTGTTGTTCAGTTTCCATGTGCTTTTGAAGTTCCTACAGTTTCTTGTGCTATTAATCTCCAGCTTGGTTGCACTATGATCTGATAATATACAGGGGATAACTTCAATTCTTTTGCATTTACTTAGACTTGTTCTGTGAGCCAATATGTGGTCTATCTTGGAGAATGATCCATGTGCAGCCAAAAAGAATGTATATTCTGATTTTGTGGGGTGGAATACTCTGTTAACATCTATTAAGTCCATGTGTTCCAAAGCTTGGTTCAGTTCTGTTATTTCATTGTTGATTTTCTGCCTAGATGATCTCTCATTTTGTGATAGAGAGGTATTTAGATCCCCCACTACAATTGTATTAGTGCTTATTTGGTTTTTCATGTTACTTAATATTTGTTTTATATAGTTGGGGGCATTTATATTTGGTGCATATATGTTTATGACTGTCAACTCTTCCTCTTGCATTGTTCCCTTTACAAGGATGTAGTGTCCTTCTTTGTCTCTCTTAAAGAGTTTTGGTTTGAAATTTACTTTGTCTGAGAATAAAATTGCTACCCCTGCTTTTTTCTGGGTTCCTCACGCATAGAGAATTGTTTTCCATCCTTTCACTTTCAGTCTATGGGCTTCCTTTTGCAGTAGGTGTGTTTCTTGTATACAACATATCGTTGGATTTTGCTTCTTAAATCATTCTGCCAGTCTATTTCTCGATTGGTGAATTGAGGACATTAACATTGATGGTTATAACTGATATATTCTGACTTATTATTGTCATGTTGTTTTCCTTTTGTTGACTCTTTTTACTTTTTCTCCCCTCTCCTTTTAGTTTCTTACCTTGCCTATTTGATTTGGTCTGTTGGGCTTCATGGTATTGTGACCTTCATTGTCCTTTTGTACGATATTGTTTAGAATTCTTTGTAGTGCTGGTTTGGTGTTCATGATATTTATCTGGTATTTTTTGTCATGGAAGTATCTTATTTCCCCGTCAATTTTGAAAGAGAGTTTTTCAGGATACATCAGTGTAGGTTGGAGGTTATTTTCTTTTAGGACTTGAAATACCTCACTGCAGGCTCTCCTTGACCTGAGGGTTTGTGTTGAAAAGTCTGCTATGATTCTAACGGGCTTTCCTTTGCATGTGATTTGTTTCTTTTCTCTTACTGCTTGTAGTATTTTGTTTTTCTGTTGGATTTCTGGGATCTTGATTATTATATGCCTAGGTGTAGATTTTTTTTTATTGTGGCTAGTTGGAGTTCCATATGCCTCACTTATCCATATGTCTAATTCTTCCCTTCTGTTTGGGAAGTTTTCTGTTATTAATTCTGTGAAAAGCTTTTTTAAGTCATTTGCATTTTCTCCTGCTATTTCATGAATTCCTATCAGTCTTATGTTATTTTTCTTTGCATTGTCTGGAAGTCACTGACTACCATCCTATTTTCTATATCTGAAATTCTATCTTCGCAATCTTTTATTCTGTTGCATACACTTTCAATAGAGTTTTTAATCTCCTGGATATCTGTTTGAATCTTTTTTATGGATTCCATTTCTTTCCTCTGTTGGGCATTCATTGCTTACATTTCTTTCTTATGCTGAGTCTTCATGGCTTCTATCATGGTCTTGAGCTCATCTATTTTTTCTCAGTTTCTGTTCTAGAGTCTAAAATCACGACTTCCATTTTGCTCATCATCTCTATGGTTAACTGGGAAATTATTTCTGATTTGAATTTTTCTAGAGCCTGATTGATCTGTTTTGTTACCTCCTGTGCTATGGGTCCAGGGCGTCCTGCTGGGTCACTATCAGACTTTTCATCCTCATTTGTCCTACTGTTTGCCATTGGTGAACTGGAAATCTATCTTTGTGTCTTGATTAAGTGTTTTCTCATTTTTATTTTTGTTGCTGGGTTGTCCATTTAATTTCTGGGTATTACTTAAATCTTCCTGATATAGTTGCGTTTTAGCTTTTGAATTTCTAATGACTCATAGAGATCCTCATTTTCATAATATTGGAGAAAACAACTCATTAAATCAATCACAATCCTTTATCCCAATTGATACATTCAGCAGCCCAATAGGATCAAGCTCAGCTTGCAATCTGACCACTTGTGGTAGTCATTAATCTTCACCTTTAATCCATGTGAATTAAATTAATATCAAGAAGCAGCCCAAAATATGTTTGCAGTGAATATGCTTTTCAATATAGCATCTTTACCATTTAGGATGGGGGGTTAGACTGAGTTAGGAGGAGAGGAGTAGATAAGTGAAAGAACTGGAACAGGTTTGAAGTGAAACCAGAGGATGTAGAATGACCTTATTATCTTTACAAAGCTATTACCTTCAGAGGGGATAGACAGAGTGCAGGAATGAGGACAAGAATATATCCCCTTAACAGTAATAGGCGCTTGCCTCCCCTTGAAGCTACGGAGCCATGAGTGAGGTAAAATGACTGGAGAAAAGAACATAAAGAAAAAAAAAAACCAAAGAAACAAAAAGCAAAACAAAACACCCCCCCAAAAAAGGGTAAAATAATAAAAGAAGAAGTCTGAGTTAGGGCAGGAGCAGAAATAAAAAGGGAGATGAGGGATAATATGGTGGAGCAAGAGACTGAGTTGGAGAGAGAGGACAGAAAAAAGAAAGAAATTGTAGGGTGGAATGAGAAAAAGAAATTAAAAAAAAGGAATTGAAGGGCCTCTTTCAGACTATGTCTCTGTTGTCATATTATACCACGTGTACAGCCATGTGCAGAACCAAATCCCCGGATCTCAGCTAACCAATGGCAGGTCCCCTCGACTGAGAATGACCTCAGTCCACAAGGCCTAACTTGAGTTTCCCAACCCATAGGGTTGGACTTCACTCAGTTCTATTACAGGTTTCCCCTGCCCTTTCTTTAAAGATGTTCAAAGTTTAGAGCTCAGAAAACTACCCTTCATGAGCACCTATGCCTCTGCAGAGTGGATCCAGGGACTGGTCCAATCAGGAGGTTTGAGAACGGGGGGGGGGGTCAGGGCTTGGGGGTGTTTGAAGGGCGCCTGCATGGCTACCTTCCTTACTGGATCTGGTGGCACGCAGTCTGGGAGGTCACACACCCGCTGGGTGGGCGCAGGCAGGCAGCTGGAGAGACCTCCTGCAGGGTCCTTGGTCCTTACTGGATCTGTTGGCACACAGTTCAGGAAGTCATGCACCCGCCGGGTAGGCCCGGGCAGGCAGCTGGAGAGACCTCCTCCAGGGTCCTGGGTCCTTACTGCGATAATTTTAAAATAAATAATTAATGTTATTTTGAATGTATTCATGATAAAGAAATAAAAGTTTAAGGTGATGGATATACTCAATATCCTAAGTTGGTCATTATTTAGTTATTATACGTAAATCACATCATATTTTACCCAATAAATATGTACAAATTTTAATGTGCCAATCCCAAAAAGAAAGAGGTGTGCGAGTGTAGCTCAGTGGTAGAACAGGTGCTTAGTGCACAGGAGACCCTGGCAACAAAATGAATGAACATACGTAGAAAAACAGTACCAGCACTGATCTCTTGACCAGAGATATACAAAGTTTATTCCAATAATTAATTGTTGGAAAATACTGTTTATGAATGATCATTATATTTCTCTAAAACCAGGAAAATATCTACTTTATATTCCTTTCCCACATACCTTTTCACCAAATGAATTTCCATGTGCTCTACATAGTCAGAATCTTGACATCTGATAAATGAGCCATCTTCCTCTGACTGTCTGATCTGTGCAGCCATGAGACCAACAATGCATATCCTAAAACTAAAAAGAAAATGTTCCTGAGTGACTGACATAGGTTGGGCCTGCCAACTCTGATGCCTTTAAAATCTGTTCATTTTAGTTATTTCCAATATTAAAGGCTTAGTTCCACATTCTCATTATGATCTCCATTTGCTCAGTGTTTTTCAATACCTAACATCCACAGAAGCACTGGTAGTCTTAAATATTTGGGAATATAATGAATGTTCCCTAAGTTTATCAAAATGCCAAATGTAGGCAAACTTCTGCATTGTATATACTTAAAACCAGTCGGTGCCTACTTCCATACATTGTCTTCCTTTCCAGGTCTTCTAGACAAAAAGTTGCCCCTGCATGAAAAATGTTTATAGAATTACAGTGCACTGATCAATACTCTAAGGTGAGAATGTGATTTTAGCAGTAAAACAGTAATGATAAGTAAGAAAAGATATAAAAAGAGAGCTACTAAAAGCAAAATAAAAAAAATCACTCAGAATTGACCATGCTTTCTTTCCTGGAAGAGGAAGAGTGGAGGAAAGGAGGGAAAAAAATCAATGATTTGATGTCTTAGTAAATAGAATGGTAGCACTAGGTCCAAATATAAAATGCACACCTTGGAAACATCTCACTCTGGTTATTGCTCATTTAGGATCATGAAAAGTTCTTCTCAATGATGCCAGTTTAATAATTGCCTTTTTAAAAATTTTAACTTTTGCATCTCTCTCTAACAATTGACTCACATGACATCCCCGAAAGGTTCTTAGAAAGTTTGAACACAAATTTTAAATTTTAGATTATAAATAAATATTTATTTAATTCATGTATATGCATGTTACTCATGAAAGTGAGCATTTAATTTTTTCAAGGCAACAATGCAAATAGTTGGATTACCATTCCTTGTGCTAATATTTTAGTAAATACTACTTGTTATCAGTTTCTACAATTGATTTCTGTTCTGATCTATTTTATTTCAAGGTTATTAATTTTGAGAATTTTTGCCTCAAAATTGAAATATATTCACCACTTTTCCTTTAAATAGACAAAGTTTTACTAACTTTTACTGACTTACGCCTATGTGCTCCTTTCTCTCTTATTGTTTAACAGCTGTTTCTTAGACATCTCTGTTTCCCTGTCTCTATTCAAGAATATTTCTTGATGTTTCCAGCCTTTTTGGTTAGAAAAAATTTTTCATGTCATAATGTTAAGTGAAATAAATCACATACACGAACTTAAATATCACATGGTTTCTCATATGAGAAATCAAAAATATAAATAAAGAGCAAAATAAAAGAGATAAATTGGGGCCTGGCTTGGTGGCACACGCCTGGAATCCCAGAATTCGGGAGGCTGAGGCAGGAAGATCACTGTGAGTTGGAGACCAGCCTGAGCTACA
>NW_022900951.1:62775977-62788368 GCF_012274545.1 Fukomys damarensis | reverse complement strand
AAAAAAAAAAAAAAAGGCAGATAAATTGGAAATGGAGAGAAAGATTATTTACAAATGAGAATTGGAGAAAGGTGGGAGGAATGGAAGGAGAAGGGGATGAAAAAATAATTGAGATATGCTATGTACATGTACCAACTCCGCACAAGTAATACAAACGTTATGTATTGCAAACATATACTAACACAAGGTAAAAATGAAAAAAAAAACTTCACAATAGGCATTCTTGTATGTGTGTATGTGTGTATGTGTGTGCTTGAAAGTGACCATATATTTCTATTTTTAAGTAAATGTGTATGAGGAATTGAGAATTTTCTTTGACGGAATTTCTAGCCTCCCTTCCTTCCTCATCATTGTCATTTTGGCAATGGAAAGGTTTAAAGTCAGTCTTGAGTGAGGTTTCTAATGTAAGAGTGAGTTTATCTAACATATATTTACTTTAAACTTTTCTTATAAATGACATATTGACAAACTGGAGCCACTATCATACACTTAGTTCACCAGAGTAGGCTTGAGTTGATTATCTCAAGTGATACCAGTGTATTTCCTCAAACTCACCAGAAGAAACAGTTAGCTTCAATTGTGCTGTTATGGAGGTACTACCTTCTGATCAAACAGTGAATCTACTACCTCTCCCAACCCGCTTTGTCTCTCTCATTTCTGTGTGTTTGTTTCTGTTTCGATTTATTTGTATTACCCTAAATGAACTTTACCTTGTACATTTGTTAGTGTCATTCAACTTGTGTTTTTATTTATTTTGCAATTTTTCTTCCCTTCTGTATTCCTCTGTGTCTCTTCTTTTTCTGTTTTGTTTCCTTTTACTCCTTCTCTCTGTCTCTCTTTATCTGGCTTTTATTTCTCTAGTTTCTCTTCCAATAACTGGGAAATGAGCTGTGCAGATGTCACTATATCACTCTATAGAAATCTGACATCTTTTGCATTGCCAGGTGCTTTCTATAGTTTCTCACCTTGAAGGCAGGTGTGTGTGTGTGTGTGTGTGTGTGTGTGGTGTGTGTTTGTGTATGTATGTGTTACAGTTGTAGTGTCTGAACTTGAGATAAAGCAGGAATAAGTAAAAAAAGAAGGTGTCTTTTGGCACACTTTGCTACTTTTGAAATCAAATGAGTACAAAGGCCACTTAGAAAAATTCTGGCTCCTTATCTAGAATTTCTTAGGGGAAAGGCTAAAAAGAAAGCCTATCTGCTCAGAGCATTTGATCATAAGTACACTCACCAATAGATTTACATGCATGCTACAGTCCTTACCTTCTAGGGAGACAAATAGATCTAACCCTCTCAATCCTAGGCTCTCTAATCTTGCTCTGTTAGCCATGTTACAAAGAACTCATTTCCTAGATCCCCTAGAGAGTTTCCTGGGCTAGCTGGTCTTTTGGCAGGATGGCAGCCTAGGAGAGTTACTATTCCTGGGCTTTTAGAGCATCACAACATACCCTAACAGATGGCCCAAATCTACCCTTTGTTACTTTTTTTTAGTTTTTGATTGATTGAATTCCACTTTAATGTTTACACTTCATTAATTTTGAAGAGTATTAACATCTACATCATGTCCTCTACGAAGTAGTGATTTCAGGAATATATTAACAAAACCCCATTGGACATTCCTGGTTTTATAGACTGGCTTAATGATGGCTAACAGAACAAACAGGCTAATGAGAATCTTTATGCAGCAGCTGTCCAAAGAAAACCCACAGCCTGGCCAGTAAGGCAAAGGCTTTTACCTGGGAGGTAAGAAGCAACAGTGAGTATGTTTTGAAGCCAGGACTATAGTGGTAAAGCTACATCTTAGACTTATCTCTTTCATTCACATCAGCTCTTCTGGAGACACCAAAGAAGAATGGCTCCTATGTAGTATCTTGCATGCAACTTCTCTCAGGAGAAAGATATGCTTTCACTCAAACCCAGACCTGAAGGCGCATAGACTGCCTGAGATTTCAGCCTTCGAGGCTTTGGGCACCAGTGGCATCCTCCTTCAACTTCCCTGCACAGTTATGCCTGGCAGAGCCCTGCTCTGACATACAGGCTAATGTAAAATTACATTCAACAATGATCAGATTGTCTTTAAAGTGTAAAGGCTCATTTCCATCTCAAACAGGATTACTTGCAGTTGGAAAAATTCTCTGAACACTTAGTCTGTAAACTTTTTCATTTCTCAAAAAGTAACTTGGCAGCTCAGCCCTGAGTCCAGTCGGCTTATTGTTCTGCTTGCAGGTATTTCATTAAGTAACCTGCTCAGCCTCAGAGAGCTCAAGCAGGCTGCCTGGACATTCAGAACCCTGGGCAGCCAAGAAACTCTTAGAAGCTAGTCCCTTTTCCATTTCCCATGTGCCAATATCCAAATCTGACATCTCTGAAAGGAAACACACACACACACACACACACACACACACAGGTCTATTGTGTGATTGAGTTTTCTGATGCAAAATAGAATATGTTTGATTTTTCATTGTTGGTTTGTTTCTTCAGGGAAGCTCAGAGAGAATATTAACAAATGGGAAGGGGTTCTAGAGATGGGGGGATGGAGAAGAGAGTATAGGGCAAGGGTAAATAAAAAGAATTAAGATGAGTTAGGTACATGTATCAACTCCCCAAGATGAATGTGATTACTATGTACAGTAAACATGTATTAATAAGCATTAAAAATATAGAAAAAGGGGCTAAGAACTTATGACAAATAGTATTATTAGCACCAAGTGAACCCTAGATCTTGAAAAATCAATGTTCTCTTTATTTTTGAGTGAAGAGACTTTCTGAGAAGAAAGATTCCAGATCAGTGTGGATTAACTGGACTGAGTTTGAGCTTTTTTCCCCTTCATTGCAGAAACCACCATAGCTTTCAAGGAACAGGTGAGACCCTGGCCACCTCAGCATTGGCTAATTTGCTGTGACATTAAAGGTCACAGGAAAGAACCTGAATGAAAGGAGACCCAAAGTGTGAAATAAATATGTGTGCAGGCCCTGTTTGGGAAATCAGAGGCAAAGAGGACTATACATTGCTAACCAAAATTGGACGTTAAATTGTGAGGGTTAAATGCATGAAGATTTCTAAATGCATTGGAAGTTCCAAATCAGACTTTGCCAAACACAAACCTCTTTTCCTTGACTATTTCCTGTGGCAGTTATAAGTGTCTAAAGGAGATAGTAATACTCTTTCTAAAGTAAATTTCAAACAAATATTTTCCCCTTTTCTCAAGCAAAGCAACAAAGGGAATTTTGTTGTTTATGATTTTCTTGTATTTTGTTTAGATTCTAAGCTGAAAAATATCACTATAATGATCAGAGAATACATTTTCCAAGAGGGCTCCCACATCCCTTGGAAGAATATGTATCTGCATGTGAGTTCAGAAGGGTAGACTTCAAATAAGAACAGCATGCAAGTCCAACCATAAGTTTACATGCATTTTGAGACACTAACAAATCTGTTCCTGGTCCTTGTTTCATGTCAGGAAATGTGTTTCCTATCATAATTGGGGCTATTCACTTTTCGTGATATTTAAAACGGGCCAAACTAAGTCAAGTTGATGTTTGGTTAACTATGAAGGAAATAGCTCTTGATCAGGCAGGCAATTACCAACCAAATCAGATCATTTCCCAAACAAAACAAAAGAAATTTGTAACTTTTTCTGTAGTAATTACACAAGGCACTTATTTATATATGAAACAATTTCCTTGCTTGTGAGCAGCAGGCATTGGGAAGCCCAGAATAGGAAATTCATCACAAAACATATTCTCTAAATGCAAGTCAGAGGTGCCCTTTATGCCTTTGTCGTGAGCGTGCAGGAGGTACACTGACTGCAAGTGCTAGCAAGACCTTGAAGTGGTAAGGGTACTTTCCTTTGGAGCAGAAGCAATTAATGGCTATATGGTCAAAAATTTTGATGGAGTATCTCTGAAGACCAGTGTAGTCTTCCTCCCTCCAACGCAGGTTGTGAGCTTGGTACTGTGTTTCAAGTTCCTGACATCCTGCTGATCCTTACTTCTAGCTTTTACCATGAAAGCTTCTTAGAGACAAGAGTCTGACACATTACAGAATCTGGTATCCAGGAAGAAAAGTGTTTGCCAGAACCTACCTTAGCATACCTATGTTCAGAGGAAACACTAGGTGTGTGCTACCTGAGTAGGTAGCACAGTTGCTGTCTGCAAATTTTGAAATTTCAAAGAAGGCCCTATCAGTGTGATAAACTTCTGGGTGCTCATAACAAACCAAATTTGAAGAGACAGCCATAGAGAAAAAAATAAGGCTTGGCTTTCCATGGCTCAGGCAATCCTGTCACTCTTTTGCCAAAACATGTCTCAGGCTTCTGACAAAAACTAATAGATTGGTTTTTGAAGCTTGCTACACATTAACTCTTTATGTGCATCATCTTAATCACCACACTGGCAACAGTTTCAGTAATTCTACTCTCCCATTATCCAGATTAAATAGTGGAAGTTCTAAGACATTATATTAATGGTGGAGCCAGATGCTAATTTCAGCACTACAGTGACACTCAAAGAGTACTATGCCCATGGATCAGAGTGTAGGGGATTTCTAAACCTTCTGTCATGACTGAATATCCCTCTTCTGCCTTAGTTCTCTTCAGTGATTCTGCTAGACAAAGGCTGTGTATGACCCTGTTCAAAATACAGTGGCCACCTCTCCAAGAAGCATCTTGTTTTGCACAATTCTCTGTTCTTTCCCCTTTAGATTTTGACTTCCCAGAACAAACCTGTGCATCCTAACTGTTAGCAGAGACTGCATGTTTGGCACTCTACAAAAAGCTCTTTTTTTTTTTCAACCAAATATGTCTTGCTGGTCATTTGGAGCTGTAATGCATTAATCCCATCTCAAATAGATAGATCTTGAGTCCATGATACTAAGTGAAATAAATCAGACAGAAGATTAAATATCACATGATTGCTCTAGTATGATAAACACAAAATATAAATAATTTAAAGAGCAAAATGAATTAGAGATGTTGACAAACAGGTGTGGAGATAGAAAGGGCATCTGGGGAAGGAGAGGGAGTGGGAGAGAAGGGCTGAGTGGCCATAAAATAATAACAGTCTCATAGGTATATGCACCTATTCTTCAAGATGATTATAATTATTATGTATGACAAATATTTATTAATAAGGTTTTTTTTTGGTACCAGGGATTGAACTCAGGAACTCGCGCTTTGCGAGGCAGGCAGTGGCACCATTGAGCTAAATCCTGGGCCACTAATAAGTTCTTAAATAAATAAAAGATGTGATAAACAACCAGCTCCCAAGTGGCTGCCTTGTAGCAAGATAGGCTCCAAAATTTCAAGAAAGGCTGCTGTTGCTTGTCAAGACTTTCAAAACTCCTCTCCTGTCTAGGGCAAGTAAACTTCTTAATAATTAAAACGTTAGAAAAATCAAAGCATAGGGATTTATTTTCTGGTGTGCTACTTTAAGTTTCTACTACTCACGTACGTCATCGAACCTATTGTTCAGATTCCCACCATTATCTTGGACTAGCATGACTTGTGAACGATCATGGTCAAGGAACCATTGATTTAGTGAAAACTTCACGTTATCTATTTTCAATAATGTAGGTGGTCAGTATTGGCACATAGGCAGCTTAATGACATTACTTTGCAAATTAGGCTGCAAAATATTTTTGTGTTTTATTGCTTTGCAAATGTATGTGAACCTTTAAAAGTGACATTATTTTTAAAAGATCTTTGAAATTGAAAGCCGTTGTGAGATGGTTTTGAATAGTACACCTTAAGCAATCACCATAATACTTTCCAACTCAAGACACTGAATGGCATTTTCAACTGGTTAAATGCCATGTTAGAGTGACATTAAAAAGATGGTATTCCAATATATGAACTGTTATGGTATATGAAGTAAATGTGGTACATGAAGTATATTTTTAAATTTCTAAACTTGCAAATTTTCTAAATTTCTAAAAAATTTAAACATTTCATTTCAACTCTTTTATTTTTCAGCACCCAAGACAAATATATTGGGTTGGATAAAATATGTATGCCCTAATAAAATATAGGCCTCTTTCTCTGTACAATCTTAAAATTATATACCCTGGATTAAAAATTTCAACATAGGGCTGGGGACTTAGTTCAGCAGACTTATTTCAGTGGTACTGCGCCTGCCTTGCAAGGTCAAAGTCCTGAGTTTGCTCTCCAGAACATACACACACAAAAAATTCAAAGTAAACATTTCACAGAATGCTGTAATTATATGTTTTGCATTACTGTACTAATTTTTATATTTAGAGTAATTATAAATGCATATGAATTATATATATTAATGAAATTCACCATGACATTTTAATACATACATGTATTGTACAATTTATTTTATTATTTTAAGAACAGTCTATCTGATGAAAAACATTGGCTAAAAATGCATGCTCTCTTGCTCGTGATCATCCCAAGAGCTGAAGTACATCCAATTAATTGAAGAGAGTTTTTTTTGCAAGGACACTTAAAACAACCTTACCTTCTTAAAAGAAAAAACAGTAGATGTTTTTACTCTGGTGAACAAACCTTTATTGCATCCAAAGAGAGTATTTGGGGATTTCAAAAATTGGAAATTTTAAAATGACAACTAGATTTAAGTTTACGAGAGCTAGCTCTCCTTCAAAAAGTTTATCATGCTGTATGTAATGATCTATGATTAAAACATAATCTTTCTTAGAAGAAAGTGTTTTATGATAATTTTAACTATAATGATACTAAAAGTAATTCTTATTATCTCAGTTTCTTATCGTCTCCTAATTTATAGTTTTCTGTTATTTGGTGGGTTTAAAATAAAAGTAACACACTTTCATTATTACTTACTTGGTTTTATGATAACACTTGTGTTCAGCTAGAAAATAAAGCAAATAAGAAATGTTTTTATTATATAGTATGAATTTAATTCCTTAGATATACTTTCTAAATTAATTGAACTCCCTCTCCCTAATGATAATTTGAACACATATAACAAATATGTGCAACTGCCTATATAGTGAAATTTAATATTAAGAGGAATTCTACAGTTTGTATTTTTCATTCTTAAATTGACTTTTTTCCTTTTTACTGGTACTAATAGAACCCAGCTGAGATATTATCTCTAATCAAAAAATAATACTTTAAAGCATGTAAAACAGTGCATTATTTCTTTATTACAACATATTTCAAAAACTTGGACGAAGATCAACTAAATCATTCTAATTTTCTATGGTGAGAAATGAAAAGAACTAAAAAAGACAATTGAGGATCATATAATCTGAAACACGTTTGAAGTAAATGCAGTTTTGTATAGTGTGTAGAAGAACATTTTGTTAAATTGGAAGAAACTTTATCCATTATAGATTGGCTCAGATAATTATCACATTTTTATAACTATGCTAAGTTCCAAGAAACAAGTTGTATTCTACATAGGTCATTTTTGGTAGTAAGCAAAAGAAATATATTTAAATGTGTGTGAAACTGATCCATATGCCACTAAAGGAAACATCTCATTTCAATATTTGAAAATATAATCAATATTTTTACTATATAGTTATTCTTCAGAAAGTCAAAGGTTAAAAAAATGTAATAAGAAAATCCAAAGTAGGTTGTTTTATTTTTCCTTTTTTTATTGGTACATTTTAGGTATAAAACACAATTACATTCAATTGTACCCTACATGTTATATCTTGGTTCTTATTTTTTCCCTATTCCGCTGCCTTCCCTTTACTTCCTCCACCCTTTCCTATTTACAGAGACTTTGGTTCCATTTTTTTTCCTTTTCTCTTAATTTTTCTTTTCCCTTCTTAGCTTTCCCCAACACCTCCCAATTCCCGAACTCTTTAGACCATTGCTTCCTATTTCACAATATCAATTATACATTTTGATTCTATGTACACTTATTTAGTTTATCACAAAAGAGAAACTATTTGGTTTTTGTGCAGGTGTGTCTTATTAATTTCACTTCAGTGTATGTCCTCAATGTGCATCCACTTAGCTATAAATGTGTCTAGTATTTCATTCTTTTTGTTTTGTTTTGTTTTGTTTTTGTTTTTGGTACCAGGGATTGAACTCGGGTCCTTGCGCTTGCAAGGCAGGCCACCGAACCACTGAGCTAAATCCCTGGCCCTAGTATTTCATTCTTAATGGCTGAGAAGTACTCAATGTTATAAAACAAATGCATCTTTTATCAATGAGTTTATTTGTACATTTTAAGTATACAGTACAGTTACATTTAGCATTGAGATCTTGTAGTTTACATGACAGATCTTGGTTCTCATTTTTTCGTGAAACCCCTGTCCTCCCTTCACCCTCTCACCCCTCACATATTTACAAAGACTTTGATTCCAGTTTTTCCTCTTCCCATATTTTTTCTTTTCCCTTATTTCATTTTGCCTACCCTTCCCACTTCCCCTACAACTTTAGCCCTTTTCTTCCTGTTTCACATTGTCTCGTATACAATTTGGATCTTATTTACACTTTTTATTTTTCACACCAGAGAAACTATTCGGTATTTGCACACGTGTGCCTTATTTATTTCCCTTAAGATTATAGCCTCAATCACACATCCATTTTCCTATGAAGGACTCTAGTTTCTCATTCTTTATGGCTGAGTAGTACTCCATTTTATAGAAAAAATCCATCATCTTTATCCAGTCTCCAACTGTTGGGCTATTGGGATGTTTCCAAGTTTTAGCTATTACAAACTGTGCTGCTATAAACACAGGTAAGCATATATCTCTGTGGTATGATTCTTTTAATTCTTTTGGAAAGATACCCAGCCAAGGGATGGCTGGGTCAAATGGAACCTCTAATCCTAGTTTTCTAAGGTATCTCCATATTGATTTCCATAGTGGTTGCACCAGTCTGCCCTCCCACCAACACTGGAGAAGGGTTCCTGTCTCCCCACAACCCTGCCAACATTTGTTATTCATTGATTTCTTGTTAGCACCCTTTCTTTGTGGGGTCAGGTGGAATCCCAGAGTTGTTTGCATCTGCACCAGTGATGTGGAACATTTTATCATACATTTACTCACTGCTTTTACTTCTCTGTCTGAGAAATGTCTGTTCATTTCAGATGCCCATTTTTGAATTGGGTCTTTGTTTTGGGGGTCCTGATTTTTCTGAGTTCTTTATATATTCTAGGTAATAGTCCTTTGTCTGAGGAACAGCTGGTAAAATTTTTTCCCACATTGTAAGTTATCTTTTAGTTCTGTTGGTGGTTTCTTTTGCAATGCAAAAGCTTGTCAATACAATGAGATCCTAGTTGTTGATTCTTTGTGTTGGTTCCTGTGTTACTGAGGATTTGTTCATAGTCTTTTCCTATGCCAATGTCTTCTATTGTTCTGCCTAACTTATCTTCCAGCAAGTTTAGTGTTTCTGCTTCAATATTTAGATCTTTAATCCTCCTGGATTTTATTTGAGTACATGGTGAAAAATAAGGTTCTAGTTCTAATCGTTGACAGGTTGAAATGCAGTTATCCTGCAACATTTAATAAAGAAGCTATCTTTCCTCTTCTACAGATAGTTGGCTCCTTTGTCAAATATGAGGAAGCTGAGCACACCTGGAATTGTTTCTGTATCTTTCAGTCTATTCCAATGATCCTCATTTCTTTATCTTTGCTAGTACAGTGCCATTTTTATCACAGTGGCTTTGTAGTATAGTTTTAAATTGGGGATTGTGATATCACTGCCATGTCTCTGTTGCCTAGAATGGCTTTCGCTATTCTAGGTCCCTTCTGGTTTCAAATGAATTTTTGGATTATTTTCTCTCATTCTGTGAAATATACTGTTGGAATTTCAATCAGGATTCTATTGAATCTGTAAGCAGTTTTGGTAGTATGGCCATTTTCACTATGTTGATTCTTCCTACCCAGGAATAGGGGATGTCTTTCCATGTTCTTATATCCTCTTCAATCTCCTTTTTCAGAGGGCTGTAGTTTTCAGTGTAGAGGTCTTTTGCTTCTTTTGTTAGATTGATTCCTAGACCTCATTATTTTGCATGCTATTGTGAAAGGAATTGTTTCCCTAATTTCTCTCTCAGTGAGTCTTTTATTTGGGTTTGAGAGAGCTATTGATTTTTGAGTGTTGACCTTCTATCCAGCTACTCTACTGACTCTGTTAATTATGTCTAGAAGTCTTTTGGAGGAGTTTTTTGGGTCTTCTATGCAGAGTATCATATAATTAGCAAATAATGCCGGTTTAACTTCTTCCTTTCCTGTCTTTATTGTTTTTATTTCTTTCTCTGGTATAATTGCTGTAGCTAATGTTTCCAAAACTATATTGAATAGGAATTGTGACAATGGACATCTTTGTCTTGTTCCTGATTTTTAGCACGAAAATTTACAAATTTTGACCATTTAGTATTGGCTGTTGGTTTTTCATTCAGAGCCTTCATCAAGTTGAGATAAAGAACATCTATTAAAATTTTATGCAAGGTTTTATTATCATGAATGGGTGTTGAATTTTGTTGAATGTTTTTTCTGCAACTGTTGAGATGATCATATGATTTTTGTCTTTGACTTTGTTAATATAGTCTATTACATTTATCAATTTATGTATGTTGAACCATCCTTGCATCCCTGAGATAAATCCAATTTGGTGTATGGTCTCCTTGATGACCCTCTGTATTGTGTTTGCTAGATTCTTACTGAGGACTTTTGCATCTATGTTCGTTAGTGAGATTGGCCTGTAATTCTCTTTCTTTCCTTGTTCTTTCCCTGGTTTTGAAATCAAAGTAACACTTGATTCCAGGAATGAATTTGGAAACATTACTACCCTTTCAATTTCTTTGAAAAGTTTCAAGAGTAGTGGCAGTAGTTCTTCACTAAAGATTTTGTAGAATTTAGCAGTAAATCCATCAGGACATGGGCTTGTCTTTGTTGGTAAATTTGTAATTCTGTTTTCAGTTTCACTGATTGTAACTGTAGTGTTTAGAATTTTCATATCTTCTTTGTTAAACTTTGATAATTTATATATATATCTAGAAATCTTTCCATTTCTTCTGCAGTTTCCATTTTATTAGTTTACAGTTTCTCAAAGTAGGTATTGATGATCCTCTGGATTTCTCTTGAATCTGTTGTGACTTCACCTTTTTTGTTCCTAATTGCATGGATATGAGCATTTTCTTTCCTTTTTTTTTCATAAATTTGACTAATGGATTACACATTTCATTTATTCTTTTTTTCTTTTATTGGGTTTATTGGTACATTTTAGTTATACAGTACAATTACATTCATTATTGGGATCTTGTACCTTTACATGACAGGTCTTGGTTCAAATTTTTTTCCCTTGTCCATGCCCTCCCTTCACCCCCTCCTCCCCTCCCCATTTACAAACACTTTATTTCCATTTTTTCATTTTGTCATATTTTTTTCTTTTCCCTTATTACCTTTCCCCTACCCTTCCCATTATCCTTACACCTTTAGCCCTTTTCTTCCTATTTCACATGGTCTATTATCTCATTAGGATCTTATGTACCATTATGGTTTTTCACACCAGGGAAACTATTTGGTATTTACACATGTGTGACTTATTTGTTTCACTTAGGAGTATATCCTCAATATGTATCCATTTTCCTATGCCCCACATTACATTTATTCTTTCAAAAATGAACTCTTGGATTCATTAATTTTTTTGTATCTTTCTGTTAGTCTCCATTGCATTGATTTCTGATCTGATCTTTATAATTTCCTCCCTTGCAAGAGCTTTGGGTTTGTCTTGCTCTTATTCTAGGAGCTTAAGATTCAGCATTAGGTTGTTTATTTGAGATCATTCTGTTTTGTTTTTGTTTGTTTGTTTGTTTGTTTTTTAGTGTGGGCATTCACTACTATAAATTTCTTTGTAGAACTGCTTTCATTGTGTTCCATAGATTCCTGTATGTTGTATTGGTATTTTTATTATATTGTAAAAACTGTCTAATTTCTTCTTTAATGTTCTCTGTGGTTCATTTGTTGTTCAGAAGAGTGTTATTTAATTTCCATGTGATTATGAAATTCTTGAGTTTTATTTTGCTATTCATCTCCAGTTTAATTGCACTATGGTCTGATAATATACTTGGGATAATTTCAACTCCTTTGCATTTACTTAAACATGTTTTGTGAGCTAGTATGTACTCTCTTTTGGAGAATGACCCGTGTGCACCTGAAAAGAATGTACATTCTGATTTTGTGGGGTGTAACACTCTTTAGACATCTACTAATTTAATTTTTCCAAAAGCCTGGTTGAGGTGTAGTATTTCATTGTTGATTTTTTTGTAGATGATCTGTCTATTTGTAACAGTGGGGTACTGAGTTTCCCCACTAAATTTGTACTAGTGCTCATTTGGTTTTTCATGTTCCTTAATATTTGTTTTGTATATCTGGGGGTATTAGTATTTGGTGTGTGTGTGTGTGTGTGTGTGTGTGTGTGTGTATA
>NW_022900951.1:62770739-62775862 GCF_012274545.1 Fukomys damarensis | reverse complement strand
ATATAAATATATATACATATATACATATAAATATATATACATATATATACATATATATATACATATATATGTATATATATGTATTTGTGATTGTCATCTCATCATCTTGGATTGTTCCCTTTACAAGGATGCAGTGACCTTCTTCGTGTCTTTTAATGAGTTCTGGTTTGAAGTTTACTTTGTCTGCAAATAAGATAGCTACCCCTGCTTTCTTCTGGGTTCCTGTTGCATGGAGAATGGTTTTTTTTATCCTTTCACTTTCAATCGTTGATTTTTTTTTCTTTTGAAGTAGGTGCATTTGTTGTATACAGCATATTATTGGATTTTGCTTCCAAATCCATTCTGCAAGTCTGTTTCTTTTGATTGGTGAAGTGGGGCCATTACCATTGATTATTCTAACTGATATATATTTTCCTGTTGTTGGCTGTTTTCATTTTTCCCCCTTTGCTTCCTTTATTTTTTTGCCTTGCCTACTCGATTTGCTCTGTTGGGTCTCCTGGAGTTGTGACCTTCATTCTCTCTTTGTAGGATATTGTTTAGAATTGTTTGGAGTCCTGGCTTTATATTCATGAAGTTTCTCAGGTTTTCTTTGTCGTGGAAGTATCTTATTTCCCCATCAATTTTGGAAGAGAGCTTTGCAGGATACAAATATCTAAGTTGGAAGTTGTTTTCTTTTAGGGCTTGAAATACTTCACTTCATGCTCTCCTTGACTTGAGGGTTTGAAAAGTGTGCTGTGATTTCTGATGGGCTTTCCTTTGCATGTTATTTGTTTCTTTTCTCTAATTGATTATAGTATTTCATTCTGCTGTTGAGTTTCTGTGATCTTGATTACTACACATCTATATGCAGATTTTTTGTGATCATGGCTCTTTGGAGTCCTATAAGCCTCACTTATCTGTATGGCAAATTGTTTTCCGCTGTATGGGAAGTTTTATGTCATTAATTCTGTGAACAGTTTTTTTTATGTCACTTTTACTTTTTCCTGCTTTGTATGGACTCCTATCTGTCTTATATTATTCTTCTTTGCATCATATAGCAGCTGTTGGACTGATTTCTCCTGTTCCCTTACTTTTTTAGGATATCCATCTTTTCATTATCACAGACCACTATCCTGTCTTCTACATCTGATATCCTGTCTTCAGATTGGCTCATTCTGTTATGTAGAATAGAATATTTAATATAATTTTCAATGGAATTTTTAATCTCCTGGATATTTGTTTGAAACTGTTTTATGGATTCTATTTCCTTCCTGTGTTGGGCATTCATGGTTTCCTTTTCTTTCCTATGTTTTGCATTCATGGCTTCTATCATGGTCATGAGCTTATGTATTTTTTCATTTGTTTCTGGTCTAGAGTTTCTAATCATGTCTTTCATTCTGCTCACTGTCTAGCTATTTCAGAAATTATTTCTGTTTGGAACTTTTTGAGAGCCTTATTCATCTGTTTTGTTACTTCCTTTGCTATCAGCTCAGGAAGTCCAGATGGTTTATTATCAGACTTTTCCACATAATTTCTTTCAGAATTTGCCTTTGATGAACAGGCAGCCTTTGTTTGTGCTTGTGCCATGCTTGAATGTCTTCTCATTTCTATTTTTGTTGTTGGTACTGTCCTTGATTTAATTCCTGGGTTAATACTTCCATCTTCCTGTCGTAGCATGTCTTTAGGCTATGAGTCTCTAATGACTCTGACGAAATCTCATTTTCATTATACCAGGAAGGACAACTGATTAAATCAATCGCAACACCTTAGCACAAGTGGTACAATAAGCAACACAATAGCATCAAGCACAGCTTAGATAAATTGCAATTTGTGGTAGTTATTAATCTATCACCTTTAACTATGTGAATTTAATCAAAATTGAGGCTAGAACTCAGAACCATGGTCTTTGTGACCCCCCTGTGCCTCTATGGTATGAATCCAGGTACCAGCCCAACCAGGAGGCCAGAGGTGCTTGCAGGGAGTCGGGTGGGAGGCTGCAGGCACCTGTAAAGCTGTGCATCTCACTGTTCCTCTTCCAAGGCCCAGTGGATTGGAGCTGTGGTTCAAGGCAAGCTCCAAGCACCTGTGCCTCTCATTGTTCCTCTGCCAAGGCCCAGAGTGGTGAGGCTGTGGTCCCAGCCAAGCTCTACATGGTTGCACCTCTCACTTTTCCTCCACTGAGGCCCAGAGTGTTGGGGCTGTGGCCCTAGACAAGAGCCAGGCAGCTGAGACACTCACTGTTCCTTTGCCTATACAAAGTAGGTTCTGCAGCAAGACTTAACTCAATTGGTACGTGATTAGTATATTTGACTATATCATTCTTGAAATAACAATATTACTGTCTAGCATTCAGGCAATATTTCAGCTTAAATCACTGTACAGTAAAACTTTGGATTGTGATTAACTTGTTTTATGAAGTAAGAAAACATTTCTAATACATTTGAACTTGTTAAATGAGCAATATCCTGCAATACAAGTAGTATATTATGCCACATTTCACATTATAAAAAATGAGCCAAACGTTTTCTCATTCTTTCCCTGTGTCATTGTTGGTGATTTCCCAAAAGTAATGTTATTACAAAAATATCATCTGCAGAGGAGGAGGAAAAAAGGTGGAAGAATTCCTCACTTTACATGAGATTGGAGAGATATGGAAAATGTGGAAACACTGCATAATTTTCTAGAGAAGCACCACATGAATAAAGCTGTAGTGTGTAAGTAATCAATCTGTTTAACAATGATGCAATGTCACATTTTCACAAAACCCTTAAATGGGGATAAAAGCATGTATAATTGCATAGGCTACTTGTTAAAGTTGCACAAAAAGTGAATGACTCCACTGAGCCAATACCAGTGATTCCATTGGTGACATGAAAGTCATCCTACAAAATAACTCTCCTCTCTTTTGTCTATTTCACTCCAACCATGAAGATTTTGAAAGGTAAGTGCAGGGTGACTAATTTGTTATTTACATTTTGTATTTTCTTTATTATTGTATATTATGTTTCAATATTGTGATCATTTCATATCAATATTTTTGGGTTGTGGAACAAATCATCTAAGTTTCCATTTTTTCTTATAGAGAAATTTTCTTTTATATACTAGTGCTTTGGATTACAATAATGTTTCCTGAACAATATATGCTTGCAAACTAAGAATTTACTGCATTTAATTCGGCAATTGATATTTTTATCTTTTATGTTTTATTATTTTAAAAGTTAGTATAGTAATTCATGTAGAAAACAATTTTATACAACTATTTCACATTATAAAATTACTATAATTAACTTAGCCCATGTTAAAGAATTAATTATAAGGTACAGCAAAAAACTTAGAAACATCTGGGAAAATTATTTTCCTCAATACGTCACTATAGTTTAATATTTAAATATAGAAAACAATTGTTTTCCTTACAAAATTAGTTTTTAATTGGTAAAGTTTACCAGTGGCATTCAAGTATAGTAGTTAAGAGAAATAGATTAAGAGTAAGACAGACTTGTAAGAATTTTGAATATAACACATATTATCTGATGAAATTCAACAAAAATTCTTCAGCTTTCCCAAGCCTCTATTACTCCTAACTATATCAGAAAGCTCAGAGTAATAACCCAGGAATTAAATCAAGAATAGCCCAACAACAGAATCAAAAATGAGAAAACACTTAAGCAAGACAAAAATACAGACTTCCAGTTCACCAATGGCAAACAGTTGGGCAAATGAGAATGAAAAATCTGACAGGAAATCATCAGGACACTCTGAATTCATAGTATAGGAAGTAACAAAACAGATCAATCAGGCTCTAGAAAAATTCAAAACAGAAATAATTTACCAGATAACTACAGAGTTGTTGAGCACAATGAAAGACATGATTAGAGACTCCAGAACAGAATCTGACAAAAAATAGATGAGCTCAGAACCATGATAGAAGCCATGAAGGCCCATCAAAAGAAACAAATGGAAACCATGAATGCCCAGCACAGGAAAGAAATGGAATCCATGAAACAGATTCAAACAGATATCCAGGATATTAAAAACTCACTTGAAAGTTTTCCCGGCAGGATACTTGAATGTGAAGACCAAATTTCAGATATAGACGACAGGATTGCAGTCAGTAAATGTGAAAAGAGAAGTATCTTAAAAAC
The DNA here is from genome assembly GCF_012274545.1 of Fukomys damarensis. NCBI lineage: Eukaryota > Metazoa > Chordata > Mammalia > Rodentia > Bathyergidae > Fukomys > Fukomys damarensis. The sequence continues at coordinate 62,771,741 of NW_022900951.1, read as the reverse complement.
ATTAAGGGATCATGAGAAATCGATCCAATACCCCCTAGATGATGCAAGGAAGATAACATAAAACTGATAGGAACCCATGAACTAGCAGGAGAAAATACAAATGATTTAAAAAAGCTGTTCACATGTTTAATGACAGAAAACTTCCAAAACAGAGGGGAAGAATTTAACATAGAAATAAATGAAGCATATAGGACCCCAACTAGCCACAATTAAAAAAAATCTACACCTGTACACATCATAGTCAAGATCCCAGAAACCCAACAGAAGAACACAACAGTAAAAGAAGTTAGAGAAAAGAAACAATCACATGCAAAGGAAAGCCCATCAGAATCACAGCAGGCTTTTCAACGCAAATACTCAGGTCAAGGAGAGCCTGGAGTGAGGTATTTCAAACCCTAAAAGAAAACAACCTCCAACCTAGGCTACTGTATCCTGCAAAGCTCTCTCTCAAAATGGATGGGGAAATAAGGTACTTTCATGACAAAGAGCACCTGAGAAACTTCATGAATACAAAACCATCACTACAAACAATTCTAAACAATATCCATGAAGAAAAAAACATTGAAGGTCACACACCATGAGGCCCAACAGAGCAAACTGATTAGGCAAGGCAAGAAATTAAAGGGAGAAGGGGAAAATTAAAAAGAGCCAACAACAGGATAATAACATGATAATAAGTCAATACATATTAGTTATAATCATCAATGTAAATGACCTCAATTCACCAATCACGAGAAACAGACTGGCAGAATGGATTTAGAAGCAAAATCCAACAATATGTTGCATCCAAGAAACACACCGAGTGCAAAAAGAAGTCCATAGACTGAAAATGAAAAGATGGCAAACAGTTCTCCATGTGACAAGAGCCCAGAAAAAAGAAAAGGTAGATATCTTATTCCCAGACAAAATAAATTTCAAACCCATACTGATTAAGAGAGACAAAGGCCACTACATCCTTGTTAAGGGAACAATTCAATAATAAGAGATGATAAACATATATAT
>NW_022900951.1:62679183-62770662 GCF_012274545.1 Fukomys damarensis | reverse complement strand
ATATATAAAATATTAATGCCCTGAACTATATAAAACAAATATTAAGGGACATGAAAAACCAAATAAGCACTAATGCAATTGTAGTTGGGGAGTTAAATACCCCACTATCACAAATAGACAGATCATCTAGACAAAAAAAATCAACAACGAAATACTAGAACTAAAGCAAGCTTTTGCACATATGTACTTAAAAGAGGTCCGTAGAGTGTTCCACCCCACAAAATCAGAATATAATTGGCTACACATGGGTCATTCTCCAAGATAGACCACATATTGGCTCATAGAAGAGGTTTAAATAAATGCAAAGAATTGAAGTTATCCCATGTACATTATCAGACCATAATACAATTAAGCTGAAGATTAATAACATAAGAAACCATAAGAACTTCACAAATACATGGAAATTGATCAACACCCTCCTGAACAATCAATGGCTCACAGAGGAAATTAAAGAAGAAATTATAGTTTCTACAATTAAATGATGATGTCAATACAAAATAGAGGAATCTATGGGACACAATGAAAGCAGTTCTATGTGGAAAAGTCATAGCAGTGAATGCCCACACAAGAAAAATCGAGTGAGCTCAAATAAACAACCTAATGATGGACCTTAGGCTCCTGGAAAAAGAATAGCAAAAAAACCCAAACCTCATAAAAGGGGGGAATTTAAAAAGATAAGAGCAGAAATCAATGCAATGGAAAATAAGAAAACTATAGAAAAAAATCAATGAATCAGAGAGTTGTTTTTTAAATTTTAATTAATTAATTAATTTATTTATTTATTTATTGGTACCAGGGATTGAACTTGGGTCCTTGCACTTGCAAGGCAGGCCACTGAACCACTGAGTTAAATCCCCTGCTGAGAGTTGGTTTTTTTTAAGAATAAATAAAATTGATAAAGCCTTAGCCAACCTTGTCAAAAAATAAATAAAAGGGGGAAATAAAAGGCTCAGATCCATGCAATTAGGATAAAAAAATTGGAAGTCACAACAGATCTAGAATGAATCCAGAGGATCATCAATACCTACTTGGAGAACCTGTACTCTAAGAAAACAGAAAATACAGAAGAAATGGACAGATTTCTAGATACTTAAGGCACTGTCCTCTCCCCCTCTCTGAGACTTGGCATGATCCTGGCCAACTGTGGCCTCTAACTGAAAATTCCTGAACTCAGGTCCCACATCTCCCCAGCCAACTGTGGCCTGGCATTCCATTCCCAAGTGGTGATGACCCTCTCAAGCAGTGCCACTGTTTTGTGACTCTTTGTCCCTCACCCCAGTATGCCTCAGTGAGCAGTGACAGAAGTCTCCTTTCTCCAGCATGGGATCAGCACAATCCATTCCCACATACCCCCCACACCCCACTCCAGGCTGTATACTCAGAAATCTAATGGATACATGAAACCTAAATGCCTTATTAGGCTTTCTACTCAAATTGAGCCCCAATATTTGTTAGATAACCAAAATAAATGGCCACCTAAAGGCTCTCTTGTTCCCTCACTTATCTGAGATCTTCTGTAAGTGCACGGGCAAATGGAGTGAGATCTCCTAAGATCTAAACCTTCCCTCTGCTCTTCCTGTCAGCCTCATCATGTTGTGCTGTCTACTAAAACTCTGAGTTCTCCCTCTAACTCTGAAAAAATTTGACCTTTGCCACCTTGCAAACCTCTATCTTGTGACCCTAATCCTCCTCCATGTGCTCCCTCCTTTCTGCCACCATCTTGTAAACCTCCATCTTGTGCCTCTTCTTCTCCCCCACCATCTTGTGACTCTGACTCTACATCCACTTCAAGGCAAGAATGTTGTTATCATTCCCTCCTCTAGTTAATTGACAAATGTACCTTTCATCTCCCACTTAAAATAATGTTTCATGGTGTTTGGTTTCTAGATATTTAATTGATGTGTTAAAACATTTCTTTTATATTATAAATTCTTAAATTACAGTTACAGGATTAACTTGACCTTCTCTCTACTTTCTGCTTACAGACTTCTGACAATAACTATAACATGAGATTATGCTCTCTGTTAATCAACCTGCAAATATTTTGCTGAGAACAAAAAAAAGGACACTTTTAGATTTTAACAGCTAAAGTTTGTTATAAAAGGTTAATAGTAAATGAGACAGAAAAAAGTATTTAAAAAGCTATAAATAAAAGAGATATACTTTTAAAGGTTTTTATATGTTTGTCTTGTTAAAAAGAGGTAAAAACGATATACAAGACCAGAAGGCCTAAGTATATAAAAAAGTTTTTTTTTTTTTTCTGGTACCAGGGATTGAACTCGGGTCCTTGTGCTTGCAAGGAAGGACACCTAACCACTGAGCTAAATCCCCGGCCCCTTAAAAAAGGTTTTAAAAAACAATTTAACAAAAAATGTATGTTTGCTTGTTGGTTTCAAGTTTGTTATAAAATGTTTATATTTACAGTCATATAGAGCATTCATTCCTTTTGATTCTAATTCTACAACAAATCTCTGTTAATTTTGACCTGCAAAAATATGACTGGTCATAAGTAAAAGAGATTTTATAATTCAATTGGCCAAATACATTTTAGTGCACTCTAAATTTATAAATTGTCTTACATGTTTGTCTGCTTCTAATTGTTTGGAAGTGTTTGTCCAGTTATGTTTTTGATCAAAATGACATCAAGTACAAGTAGATTGTTAATTTCAACAACCTGGTTTGATGGGTTAAATAAAAAATTAAGTTAATTAAATACTGGGCCAGGGATTTAGCTCAGAGGTTCCTCTACCCTCCTCATAAGCGCAAGGTCCCAAGTTCAATCCCCAATACAAAAAAAAAAAAAAAAAAAAAACATAATTAAATATAAACTTTTAGGTTTGGGTATGCTTCTGTTGGTAAATAAAGAAGCAGCTGCTCAGAAAAATTTATTCTGGTCTTTGTTCTCTAATGGGAGCCCCAATAATTTTCATAACCTTATAAGAAGATGTGCCTCATTAAATATGTTGTTATAAAATGTTTGCATTGGTTATCATCAAAGGGTTGAGTTCTAAATATGCTATTATAATGTTTATGCTGGTCATCTACAAAATATAATATTTTCTGTGAAAAAACAAGGAGTTATTAAAAAGGATCCTTTTGACACCAAGCTACATTACAGGACATAATATTTCATGTAATTATAATAATTATTATTGCTACTTTTCTGGTGTACAAAATGTATTCATGTTGTCTGACCATGCAGGTCTTCCAACATATTGTTTATGGCAATAACCTTTTGATCCAGGTATTTACCCTTCTCTTCTGCTCCACCTACTCATGATTATAGGTACATTTTTAGGCCCATACACCTTCCTTAGATGGCATCCTATCAAAAGCTAATAACTTAAGTAAGTTTCCTAGATTTTTTGATTTTTATCTTTGTGCATTTTAGAGAAAAATAAATACATTTAACAATGGCTATTTTATACTAAGATACATAAGTTTGTTGCAAAGATGTCATCATGATTGTCATGCTAAAATATTATCATTATGTATGGCTCCTATTTATAAATTTTTTCTGTTAATATTCTGCAGAAAATCACCTACTAAAACAACCATGATTGATAAAAATAATAGCCCTCTAACTGTATTTTAGTTTCCAGGGTGCTTGCTATCTAGATAAAGTTATGATAGTTAAGCTTCTACTATACTACTAATGTCACTGTTCTTATCTTCTGGGTGTTCACCCGCCAAAGGGCAAAGACCATCAGTAAAAGATAACTGGGCTAAGAAGACTGCCAATATTTTGGTGCTGGCCCTCCAAGGTCATCAAAGGTCCAAGGTATGAAGGTACATTTTCTACAATGTCTTACGTCCTTGGTAAGTCACCCAACGTCCTAAACAGGGAGATTGCTGGACACCAGAGGACAAATGTAATATGTGCTAAAAGGAGGGTCACCAAAAAAAAAAATCTCCCAGGCTTTCACTAAAAGCACAATGGTCAAGCGAGGCCATTACCCACACTAATAGCTGACACTGACAGAGGAGTTGAGAGGCTCTATGCATGGTTCCAAAATAATGCCTGAAGAGACTTAACTGACCTTGATGGATAGCAAGAGGTTCATATTGATTAAACAGGTCTCACTTTAATTTGGTTTTAAACATCCAGCAGAAAAGAATAACCAAAAGAGGCAATCATAAGCAGGCACTAGTGATAGAATTTTGAGGCCCATCAGTCTACCTCCCTATAAAGGGATAGATCTCCATGTGATAAACTAGATAACCCAGTCTCAAAACAAGGCTATAACACCTATTTAATACCACCCTCTATCTCATTGTCAATATCTCAGACTGTTGGATGTTTATGTCTGTTTTCCCCCACTCATTCACTCCAATTCCCATCCCCCTTGGTTTTAACTTGCCTGTCTCAAATACTGGCAATTTATCCACAGTTCAGGGACCCTTCACTATATGTCTCGGATTCCCTACACAAACCACTGACCTGATATACACAGGGCAAAATGGCAAGATCACTTGCCTTAATTACTCCCTCTTTATCTCAGAAGAGCTTCCCATCTGCCTATCCAAAGGCCTATATTTCATATGCAGCCAGGAAGCATACTGATGCCCCAGGTGATCTAAAATTTTCTGTTATATAGCATTTCTTAGCCCTTCTTTGACCATCTACACAAAATTCCAGATGTTTAAAAGAATCCTCCCACAGTCCCTGTTTCAGAGTATTCTGCCATAGATCCTCCCATTGCTTAGTCCCCTTGTTTGCATCTTCAGTCTCGCTGCAGTTTCCCACTGCTTAATCCAATTAATCCAAACAATTTCTAATCATACGATCATTCACCTTATCTTACAGGAAGTGACCACTTCGCCAGCCCACCTTCTGGATAAAGCCCCATGAAGTAGATCCACATCTGGCTGCAGTTTCTTCACTTCATAACTCAACTACAACACAAACTCCATCGATTCTATCCTCAAGAAAGATCAGTATATGAGATCTGAGATTGATTGACAGAACTTTTCTACCAGGGAACCCTCCAAAATTTTAGTTCAGAAAAAATTGCCTTCTATACCCTTCTCCTTATCTGGTGGCTTACACTCACACCTCCATAGCTACAAGTTGAGCTATCAGATAAAAAAATCTCCCAATGGCCCAAAACCTCTCCCAACCCCAAATATGGGTCACAGAATTATTTTCATATATCTCACAACAATACCTATTGCCTACTTAAAGAGAACTGATCTGCCGTTTGTCATACTCATCCAAAGATTGTCCCTTCTGTGCTGAGTATATGAGCTCCTCCTCAGACTTGTCCTGGAAAAGACAAGACAACCTAGTCTTGCTCCCAGGATATTGCAGTTCCCACAAACAAAACTTTAAAGCCCCTAATTGGCACTTTGGCATTATTAATCATGTCTGGTTTCCCCCAAATTTCCATACTAGATTTTTAGTTCATCTGTTTTACCACCCTGTCACCTTCCCAGCCACACATACTCCCTGATTACAAGGAAAAGGTTATGCATATAACTCCCTGGCAATATTGTTATTTTTTGATTATTGTCAAGGAAAGCCCTTTTCATCATCTGTACACAAAACCTTTAAGACACCCCTTACTGAATTATTTCCTCTCTGCTTTAGGTCTCCCTCCCAATGGCTATGCTGCCCCCCGAGTTCCTATATGCGCTCAAATCAACCCTCATCTCTTCATGATCTCGCCATTATTGCATGCCTTGAAACTCCTAAACAAGCAGCCCTCCAACAGCTATGTTGCCCCCACGAGGGTAAGAGATGATAAAATAAAAATCCCTCCCTTGGCCTCTCATCATTCCACACCTGCCCCTTTTCAGCAGGAAATAGCTGCAGAAGAGTAATACTTCACCCCTCTTCCTGAGGCCATAACAAACAAAAAAGGGAGGAATACAAGTTCCTTGGAATGGCTCCCACCATTCTGATAAATAGCTTCCTTCTTCACCTTAAAGTTTCCACTTCCTACCTCATGTGTCACCAGTCGTGAGACTGGCATGTGAACAAGCCTTGTTGGCATAGAAAATAAATGTCCAAGAGTGGCCCCTGAGTGGCTGCCCATGCAGCTGATGCAATCCCCGACCTGCCTACATCAGTCACCCAAGTCACCCAATATACAACCAAGCCCCTTCCTGTTTCCTCTCTCTCTCTCTCCTTTTTGCCTTTCTGCCAAGTAGGCCATTGTGCCCCTGCAGCTCTTTAATAAAATCTCTCATAAGAAAAAAAAAAAAAGAAATAGTCTGGCAGAATGGGTGAAGAAGCAATATCCAACAAAATACTGTATACAAGAAACACATTTAATTAAAAAAAGATACTCATAGACTGAAAGTTCCAGTGTGGCAAACAATACAGGGACTTGAATAAAAGCAGGAGTAGCTATCTTCTTTGCAGATCAAGTGGTTTTCAAACCAACACAGACTAAGAGAGACAAAGAACATAAGTCCTTGTAAAGGAAAGAATCCAAGAGGAAGAGATGACAATCATAAATATATATGCACCAAACACTAGTGTTCCCAACTATATGAAACAAATACTAACAGACATTAAAAATTAAAAAAAGCACTAATACAATATTATTAGGGCACCTTAATACCCCACTGTCACAAGTAGATAGGTCAACAAGACAAAAAATAAACAACAAAATACTAGAACTCAAGCAATCTCTTGAACAAATGAGCTAAACAGATGTTTACAGAGTGTTCCACCACACAAAATAAGAATACACATTCTTTTTGGCTGCACATGGGTCATTCTCCAAAAGAGACCATATAATTGCTTAGAGAATATGTTTAAGTAAGAGCAAAGGAATTGAAATTATCCCCTCTATATTATCAGACTATAGTGCAATTAAATTGGAAATTAATAGCAAAGTAAACCACAAGATTTTATAAACATATTGAAATTGAACAACATACTTCTGACTAACCAATGTGTCACAGAGGAAATTAAAGAAGAAATGACAGTTCTTACAATTAAATGTCAATGACAGTACAACAGATCAGAATCTATGGGACACAATGAAAGCAGTCTTAGAAGAGAAATTTATAGCACTGAATACTCATATTAGGAAAAGAGAGCGAGCTCAATTAAACAACCTGATGCAGAACCTCAACCTTTTGGAAAAAAAGCAGGATAAACTGAACACTCATACAAGGGAGGAAATTATAAAGATCAGAGCAGAAATCAATGCCATGGAGACTAAGAGAATGATACAAAACATCTATGAAGCCAAGAATTGGTTCTTTGAAAGAATAAAGAGAATTTACAAACCCTTAGCCAAACTTATCCAAAAAAAGAAAAAAAAAGAAAGAAAGAAAAGGCCCAAATCCATGCAATTAGGAATGAAAAGAGTGAAATTACAGTGGATCCAGCAGAAATCCAGAGGATCATCAATGTCTACTTTGAGAATCTATATGCCAATAAGAAGAAAAGTAGAGAAGAAATGGACAGATTTCTAGATGGGTATGAATTACTAAAGTTGAACAAAGATGACCTAAAACTTTTAAACAATCAAATAGCAATCAACGAGAGTGAAAATGTAATTAAATCTTACCAAGAAAAGCCCTGGCCCTGATAGCTTCACTGCTGAATTCTACAAGACATTTAGAAAGAACTACTGCCACTACTGTATAAAATCTTCAATAAAATGGAAAGAGAAGTGATATTTCAAAATCCATTCATGGAATCAAGTATCATCTTGATCCATAAAGCAGAGAAAGACCCAATCAAAAATGAGAAATATAAGCCAATCTCACTAATGAACATAGATGCAAAAATCCTTCATAAGATAGTGGCAAATAGAATGCAGAAGACCATCAGGAAGATCATATGCCCTGACAAAGTTTAATTAATCCCAGGGATGCAGGGATGGTTCAACATACTCAAACCAATAAATTTAATACATTATACAATAGGTCCAAGGACAAAAACATAAGATCATCTCATTAGATGCAGAAAAAGTGTTCAACTAAATCCAACATGCATTCATGATAAAAACGTCACAGAAAATTTGAATAGACTGTCTCTGCCTCAAGCTAATAAATCTATGTATGAAAAACTAATAGCCAATATTATACTAAATGGTGAAAAACTGAAATCCTTCACACTAAAATCAGAAAGAAGACAAAGATGCCCACTATCACCACTTCTATTCAATATAGCTATGGAAACATTAGCCACAGCAATTACACCAGATAAAGAAATAAAAGCAATAAAGATAGGAAAGGAAAAAGTTAAACTGGCATTATTTGCTGATGATATGACACTCTACATAGAAGGCCCAAAAATCTCCACCAAAAGACTTCAAGACTTACTTGATAGATTTGATAGAGTAGCTGAACACAGGGTAAATGCTTTAAAATCAATAGCCTACTTCAGAAATAACAGACTCATTGAGAGAAATTAGGGAAACAATAATTCCACAATAACATAAAAAAAAGAAATATCTAGGAATCAATCTAATGAAGGAAGTAAAAGACCTTTACATTGAGAACTTCAACACTCTGTAAAATAGCTTGAAGAGGACATCAGAAAATGTAAAGATATCCCTTGATCCTGGGTAGGAAGAATCAACATGGCCATATTTCCAAAACTCCTCTATATATTCAGTGCAGTTCCAATTTAAATTCCAACAGCACACTTCACAGACCTTGATAAAACCATCCACTACTGGCAAAGAAACAGACCTGGGGACCAGTGGAACAGATTAGAAGATGCAGAAATAACTCCAGACACACTCACTAACCACATCTTTGATGAAGGAGCCAAAATTCTCACTCAAGGAAAGATAACCTCTTCAATAAATGTTGCTGGAAAACCTGGGTTTCAACTAGCCAAAGATTAAAGCTAGACCTATATCTCTCACAATGTACTAAACTAAAATCAAAATCAGTTAAAGATCTAAATATTAAAACAGAAACTTTGCATTGGTTGGAAGAGAGGTTAAGTAGCACTCTTGAAGACTTTGGTATAAGAAAAGATTTTGTGGACAAAACCTCAATTGCCTGTGAACCAGCACAAATAATCAACAAGTGGGATGTCTTCTTATTAAAAAGACTCTGCACAGCAAGGGAAACTACCAAAAGTGTGAAGAGACAACCCACAATATGGGAAAAAATTTTCACCAGCTGTTCCTCAGACAAATGTCTACTATTTAGAATATATGAAGAGCTTTAAAAAAATCAGAACTCCTAAATCTAAAGACACAATCTGAAAATGGGCATATAAAATGAACAGACTTCTCTTATACAAAGAAGTAGAAATAGCAAATAAACATATAAAAATGTTTAATCACGGGTCAGTTGAGAGATGCAAATGAAAACAATGCAGAGATTCCACCTCATCTCAGAAAGAATGGATGCTATCATGAAATAAACAAATAACAAATGCTGCCAGGCCTGTGGGGAAGAGGAACACTGCTCCACTATTGGTTGGAATATAGACTGGGGCAACCACTGAAGAAATCAGTATGGAGATACCTCAAAGAACTAGTCTCATCTGACCTAGTTATTCCCCTGATGGGTATCGTCCCAAAAGAATTAAAAGTATCATACCACAGTGTCTGTTTGTTGAGTTACTGAGGTTCTGAAGCTCAGATCAGGAGGGTGAGGCACGAAATCACCAAGCAGACTCTAGGGAGGTTTCTAGAACACTTCCAATTTTTTTTAATCATTTTTTTCATTTTTTTTTTAATGGTACCTGGGATTGAACTAGGGCCCTTGCACTGGCAAGGCAGGCGGCAGAACCACTGAGCCAAATCCCTGGCCCTACACTTTCATTTTTTTCAGCTTTAATTGAGTTTATTGGTACATTTTAGGGATACAGTACAGTTACATTCATTGTTGAGATCTTGCACCTCTACATGACAGGTCTGGGTTCTCATTTTTCCTCTTGCCTCTGCCCTCCCTTCAACCCCTCCTCCCCTCGCCATCTACAAAAACTTTATTTCCAGCTTTGCATTATCTCACATTTTTTTCTTTTCCCTTATTGCCCTTCCCCTACCCATCCCACCTTCCCTACACCTTTAGCTCCTTTGTTCCCATTTCACGGTTAGTAATTTTATTGGGATCTTCTGTATTATTGTAGTTTATTCACACCAGAGAAATTATTCAGTATTTACACATGTGTGACTTATTTATTTCACTTAGGAGTGTATCTTCAATATGTATCCATTTTTAATAGGCAGAGCATTTGCTTATATAATCAAGGAGCAAGGGGAGGGACACTGTATGCTGGGCATAACATGATTGGTTGATGCTATCATATTTCTCTATAAAGTGATCTTTTGGGTGAGTGATGGAGGCTGTGAATAGGAGGAATGGGACATCCTTCAACCAGCTCTAAGCCCATCTTAGTGCATGAGAGTGAGCATGCTCAAACTCCTGAGTATCCCCTAGCATGTTAGGAGATGTGAGTGCAGCACACTTGGCTCAGCCATGCTTGAATTTCTCTTACATTTCCCCCTTTTCTTTTGACTCCATTGCCTTGGCCAAAAGCACTACATTAGCATGGGTTTGTTTGTACTGATGGGAAGCCCTTTGGCTTATCTTGAGGATGAAATAAAATAATATCAATCCACATAAAGTAAGCCCATAAGGGGAGGATAGAATGATATCTTTAACCCAATTACTTAATTGATACCCTCTAAAAATTACCCTTCATCAGATGGTATCTTAGATATTGTCAAAGGTGATGATATCTAGAGCTTGAGTGTTATTGATTTGTATAAGAGTTTTTGTTAGTTGGGGTCCCAGGTATGCCATATATAATTTGAAAGATTTTTATAATCATTACAATTTTTATAGACATATGGGGTGACACTCATATCAGTATAATTTGTATGGCATCTGTTTAGAACTTTAGTTCCTAATATTTGTAGTTCTTTTCAAACCAGGTCCAATTTAGTTTGCAGATTAAGAATGGCAGTTCATACATTTTGAAATAGGGTTGCACTTTGTCCTGGAGTGAGGGATGTTTTATGGGTGAGTCAATCAATGGTGGCAGCAGTCGTAATTTGGTTATGTAGGGTAATGGAGGCTGTGGCTAAATGAGTGAGTCTTGGAAGGAAAACACATGAAAATGGGGGCTGTGTGAGATTAGTGACATCACTGGCAAAACAGACTGAAGTGGGGTGTACTGTGGAGTTCCAGAGAGTTAGGTGAGCCTGTTGAAAAATTACCCTCCATCAAGGAAGGGTGAAAGTTGGAATCATTGTCAAACACATGGGGAAGAATAGAATTCCAGTCCACTCTAACAAAATAGGGGGTTTAGGGACAAGGGGCCATACTGTGTGACACAAGGGGGATCAGGTGGTAACTTTCCTGAGTTGGCAGTGAGGGCAGCACAAAGCAGGACCACTAACATGTGTCTAGAGACCGGCTTAGGTGTTCCAGGGGGTGCAACACCCTGTGCTTGAGTACAGAGGGCTTAAAGCATTCCCCATGTGACTGGATGTGCTGTTGAAGGTCTAGTGAATTAGCGGCGTCTCTTGCCAGGGGGGAGATGGGGGATCCAGGGTGCCACCCCAGGGTTGCCCACCATGACAGGATAGGCCTGGAGAGGTGGGGTCCTTTTTTAGATTTTTTTAAAACATGTTTTGGAAGAAGGCATCATTAAAATGAGGATCATCATCACTGGAGGATAGGGTCTCATTGGTGTCTGACGAGGAAGAGGAGGAATCATGAGATTGGTAAGATGGTGGTGAGCATGGTGGGGGCCGCCATAAAGGACTGGAAGAGGTGGCCTCCTTGTGATGACGTACTTCCCGAAGATGTGGGGATTTGTGTGGGGTGGAAGAATCTTCATCTTTCACCAGAGGGGCGGAGGCCGCCTCCAAAGAAGAAAGCGGAAATGGGGGAACAATGACCTCCATTTTGCCCCAGGGAGGAGGAGCTGCCATCTTTGCTTTGTCCCTGAAGTGAGTTTTTCCTTTGTTTGTCATTAGAGGGGACCTGCAAGACCCAAGCTTCTGAGGCTTTGATCGCATAGGGGTCCAAATACTGAGCTCTTGCTGAGGTTATGGGAAAGAAGTCCAGGGGGAGCTGAACCTCACTGTGCTTTTCAGCTCTCTGTGCATTATGCATGGCATGCTCCCAGACCTCTCGGTCATCTGTGTCGGTCGACTCCATCTACGGGGAGGTCTGAAGGACTAATTCCCAAAATTCTAAGAGCCTTTTGCGGGAGCCCTTCATGCCCCACATTTTTAAGAGTGCTTTCAGCCTGAGCTGGCTGATCATCACTTAGATTACCCATCACTTACACCCTTGGGGATCATTCACTCGACTCTTCAATATTTACCCCATATACGAGAGTACCTTTTCCAGTGCCACTTGTTTGTCTGATTGTGCTAAGGTTCTGAAGTTTGGATCAGGAACCTGAGGCACACAATCACCAAGCGGACTTTGGGGAGGTTTCTGGAATGCTTCCATTTTTAATAGTCAGAACAATTACTCATATAGTCGAGGAGCAAGGGGAGGGACACTGCATATGGTACATAACATGATTGGTTGATCATTTGGACGAGTGATGGAGGCAGCAGATAGGAGGAATGGAAGTCCTTCAGCCAGCTCTAAGCCAGTCTCAATGCATGAGAGTGAGCATGCTCAAACTTCTGAGTATCCCCTAGCCTGGTAGATGTGTGTGTGGCACACTTGGCTCAGCCATTCTGGAATTGCTCTCACACCACGGTGATATATGTGCACCCCTGTGCATAGGAGCACAATTTATAATAACTAAAACTTGGAAACAGCCTAAGCAGCCTCCCATCCATTTGGGAGGGATGGAGGGGTTGTAGGAAGGGCAAGGAAATGTGGAAAAAAGAAGAACCAAGATCGATTGCATAAAGGTGTACATTTCCATTGATGAAGTCATTATATTATATACCTTAAATGTACCAATAAAATTAAAAATTCCAAAACTAAGCTGGGCATGGTGGTGCATGCCTGTAATCCAAGCACTCAGGAGGCTGAGGCAGGAGGATCACTGTGAGTTTCAGATAAGCCTGGAATACACAGTGAGGTCCAGGTGAGTCTCAACTACATAGTGAGACCCTTTCTCAAAAAACAAGAACAACAAATAAAACCAACAAAAACCCCAAAATTACGTGCAACAAAATAGTATATTAATATTAATATGATTCCTGATTTTGATCAGCTTTCACACATTTTAATATGTTTATTTGTTTGGGTATACTTTGTGTTATTTAATTCTGTGTAATTTGTCGCATATGTATCTTTCAGTATTCATTGCCATAGCAAAGATATGGAAGAATTCAATCACCATAAAAATTTTCATGCTATTTTTATAACTATGTCTCTTTTTCTCCTGTGCCATTAATATAAAGGGAAAATGCAGACTGTAGCTTTTTGGGATGGGCTTATTATTGCAAGCATGATTACCTTGAGATTTATCTCAATTATTTTTTGTATTAAAAATTTTGTTCTTTTTGTATTGTGGAATTTATTCAATCACTCACTCGCTGAAAGCTATTAGGTGTGCCTAGCTTTTGGTGATTTTAAACTTTATGAGCATTTATACATATATTTTTAAAAATAGATACTTCCTATCACCACTGGCTATTTCTTCCATTTAACACTATCTGGAATTGTTAAAGATTCAGTGGTAACTTTTTCTTCTTTTCATTCTGCACTTGGTCATTTATCACATTCAGTTTAATAAAAGACATAGCATAAAGATCAAATTCTCTGGGAAAACTCTGATTCATCTAGTAAATATAATGAAAAAGAATTATTCTGGTTACTAATTAAAAATAAAAAACTATTAGATCTTTTGTAAATAATATTAAAGTCTTAGCAATTTTTGAAATTTCTGAGAGTCTCCCATCTTGGATGCAAGGATTATTGTGCCTCCTGTGCCCATAAGGGAATCTTCTGTCCCTACATGGGGATCCAGATCCATGCAGCAGAATCACTAGGGGCCAGAGAGGCCATTGCTATGAGCTTGGGAAGATGGTGCAATGGTGAGCAGCAGAGAGATGGCCGCTCTGAGGCTTGTTGAAAACTAAAGACCACTGGGAGAGTGAATTACAGCAGTTGGTGAATTGCTGGGACCACCTCCTACCAATCCTAGACATGCTACTAGGGAATGGTGGCTCAAACCTGTGCTAGAACCTTGTAGAATTCTAACCCACAGGAGGTCAGGGAGCTCATTTCTGGACTACAGCCAGAAACCAACATGAATATCAGTGAACTATGGCTTGTTCCCTGGGATTAACTAAGTTCCACATGCTGCTACCCAGGTTGTATACCAACAGAGACATACCTTGAAGGCTTCTTTTTTCTTTTCCCATATTTTTGTCTTTTCTTTCACTTCCCTTTTCTTCATTTCTTTTCTTTCTTGGTCCTGCTTTTGCTCTATTCTGCTTTTTTCTTGATTGTTCTTATTGTTATAGGAGTGTTAATACAGTTTCTAATTTCCCTGTTGCTTGTAGTTTGTTTTATTCTGGTTTTTGTTCCTTTCTTCTCTTTTTTCCTCCTCTCTTCACCAGTTTCCCAGTTTGTGTGATTCTCCTGTGTCCTCTAGCCCTATTTCGAACTTCTCCTTCTCATTCTGTTTCTTTAACCCCCCCAACTTCTTCTAAGTCTTCTTCTATGAGGGTGAAACCACTAAATTGAAGAGCTTACTTATTGTAAACACATTTCTGTTTGGTCCTTGATTTTGATGTATTCCATGAATCTAGGTAATGTGATTAAAGGTGTCAGAATAATACTTTCACAATTTTTCATTTCCTAAGCTGTGTTTGATGCTATTACTGATGCTGATTTTATTACTTTGGCCAAGGTGGCATGATTGTTGTAGTCAGTTGTTCTTTCTAATATTCCAAGGTTGCTATTGCTTAAGGACAATTACAGACTCAAAACCAAAGGCCAGCTATACCTTTAAAACAATCCCAAGAAGTAGCTATTCCCTGAGTTCTAAATACTAGCAGTAAAGATACTTACAATAAACAATTTACCAGCAGCCACATAGGAATTAAACCAAAAATCTTCAACAATACAAAGAAACAGAAATGATAAGACACTGAAGCAAGACACAAATCCAGACTTCTAGATGACCAAAGGGAAATCCGGAAGGTGACATGTAACAATTCAAAACTCACCCACCTGGATTCCATGAACTGACAACAAAAGAGGATCTGGAAAAATGAAATAAGAAGTAATTTTGCAGAAAACAACAGAGATGGTAGCCATAGTAAAAGACACGATTAATAACTCTAAAGCAGACACAGATTTAAAAAAATAGAGGAGCCCAGGAACATGATAAAATCTATGAAACACAGCATAGGAAATAAGTGGAATCCATAAAACAGATTCAAACAGATATCCAGGAGATTAAAGATTCTATTGGAAGATTCTGCAATAGCATAAGTGAATGTGAGGAAAAATTTCAGATATAAAATATAGGATTGTCTTTAGCAAACATGAAAAGAAAGATTTCTTAAAAATAGCAAGGGCTGGGCCAGGGATTTAGCTCAGTGGTAGTGCACCTGCCTTCACAAGTGCAAGGTCCTGAGTTCAATCCCTGGTGGCAGAAAACACCCACCCCCCAAAGAAAGGTAAAAAAAGAGCAAGGGACTATGAGAAATAAATACAACACCTGCTAGATGATACAAAGAAGAATAATATAAGTCTGATTGGAGTCAACAAAAAAGCAGGCAACAGTGCTAACAACATTTTTAAGAAGTTCACAGAAGTAATACAAGTCCTGCTAGATGATACATAGAAGAATAATATAAGTCTGATTGGAGTCAATGAAATAGCAGGCAACAGTGCAAACAACATTTAAATAAAGTTCACAATAGTAATACAATGCCTGCTAGATGATACATAGAAGAATAATATAAGTCAGATTGGAGTCAATGAAAAAGCAGGCAACAGTGCAAATAACAATTAAAAAATGTTCACAGAAGTAATAGCAAAATTCCTCTGAAGCAGCAGAAAAAAAATTAAATGCAGATAATTGAGGTATACATAACTCCACCTAGCTGTGATTTAAAAAATGTCTACACCTATGCATGTAATGGTCAAGATTCCAGAAACCCAACACAAAAACAAAACATTACAAGCAGTTAGTGTAAAGAAAAAAAAATCATCTACAAAGGAGAGCCCATCAGAATCACAGCAGACTTCTCAAGACAAACTCTTAACTCAAGAAGAACTGAAGTATTTCTCTCTTTCTTTCTTTCTTTCTTTCTTTCTTTCTTTCTTTCTTTCTTTTTTCTTTTCTTTTCTTTTCTTACCCAACACAAACAAAACATTACAAGCAGTTAGTGTAAAGAAAAAAAAATCATCTACAAAGGAGAGCCCATCAGAATCACAGCAGACTTCTCAAGACAAACTCTTAACTCAAGAAGAACTGAAGTATTTCTCTCTTTCTTTTTTTTTGAGACAGGATCTCACTACATAGCTGAGACTGACCTGGAACTCACTATGTAGCTCAGCCTGGTCTCAAAACTCACAGTACTCCTCCTGCCTCAGCCTCCCGAGTGCAGGGATTACAGGTGTGCACCACCACACCTGACTTTGGACTGAAGTATTTTAAACCCAAAAGAAAATAACCTCCAATCCAGTCTTTCTTTTTTTTTGAGACAGGATCTCACTACATAGCTGAGACTGACCTGGAACTCACTATGTAGCTCAGCCTGGTCTCAAAACTCACAGTACTCCTCCTGCCTCAGCCTCCCGAGTGCAGGGATTACAGGTGTGCACCACCACACCTGACTTTGGACTGAAGTATTTTAAACCCAAAAGAAAATAACCTCCAATCCAGTTTGAGCTACTCTGCAAAACTTGATTTCAAAATTGATGGAGAGGAGGGCAGGGGTATGGGGAAAAATGAGAACCAAGATCTTTCCTAAAGGTACAAGATTCCAATGATGAATGTAACTGTACTGTATATATAAAAAGTACCAATAAACTCAATGATGTGATGTAGAAACAAGATACTTTCATGACATGAAACACCTGAGGAACTTCATAAATACCAAACAAGCACTCCAAAAAATTCTAAACAATATCCTAGAAAAAGATGGTGAGGGTCACATCTCCATGAAGACCAATGAAATTAATCCATCAGGTAAGGCAAGAAATTAAATGCAAAGAGGGGAAATTCAACAACAGGAAAATGCCATGACAAGGATAAGTTCATACATTTTGGTTATAACAATCAGTGTTAATTGTCTCAATTCAGCAATCAAAAGAAATGTAGAAAATTGGATAAAGAAGCAAGATACAAAAATATGCTGCATATAAGAAACACACTTAATTAAAAAAGAAATGCATAGACTGAAAGTCAAAGGGTGGAAAACAGTACTCCATGCTACAGAACCCTGAAAAAAACAGGGGTACATATCCTATTTGCAGACAAAGTGGATTTCAAACCAAGAATAATTAAGAGAGACAAACAAGGTCACTACGTCCTTGTAAAAAAAACAATATATGATGAAGTCATACTCATAAATATGTATGCAACAAATACTAGTGCACCCAACTACAATAAAAATACTAACAAAATAATAAAAAAATCAAATAAGCAATAATTCGATAGTAGTGGTACCCCACTGTCTCAAATAGACAGATCAACTAAACAAAATATCAAAAACAAAATACTAAAACTCAACCAAACTCTTGGACAAATGGACATAACAGATGTTTACACCCTGTTTCACTCCACAACATCAGAATATATATTCTTCTCAGCTGCACAAATGTCATTCTCCAAAATAGATCAGATATTAGGTAATGGAACATGCTAAAGTAAATTAAAAAAATAATTATGCCCTGTATGTTCTCAGACCATAGTGTGATGAAATTAGAATTTAATAGCAAAAGAAACCACAAAAGTATCATTAACACGTGGAAATTGAGTAACACTCTCCTGAACAACCAATGAGATATAGAGGAAATTAAATAATAAATTATACAGTTTCTACAATTAAATAACAATGCCAATATAACATTGTGTTCTGAAATCTTCAGGACAAAATGAAAGCAGTCCTTTGAGAGAAATTCATAGCAGCAAATGCCCATATTAGGAAAACAGAGTGAGTCAAATAAACAACCTATTGCTTCTCAACCTCAAGCTTCTAGAAAAAGAAGAGCAAAACAATCCAAAGCTTGTACAATGGAGGGAATTATAAAGATCAGAGGAAAATCAGTGCAATAGAGAAAAAGAGAATGATACAAAAAAATCAATGAAGTCAAAAGTTGGTTCTTTGAAAGAAAACAAAATTGACAAAGCATTAGCCAACCTTATCAAAAAGAAGAAAAGTCCTAAATCCATGCAATTAGGAATGAAAAGGGTGAAATTCAGTAGATCAAGCTGAAATCAGGAATCATCAATACCTACTTCAAAAACTTATACTTCAATTAGATGTGGAACACAGAAGAAATAGATTTCTAGATGCATATAAAATACCACAGTTTAACTCAGAAGTTGTAAGAATTCTAAATAACCCAATATCATCAACAAAATCGAAAATGTAAATAAAAATTTAGCAACAAAGAAAATCCTGGGTCCTGATGGCTTCACTGCTGAATTTTATGATATTTAGAGAAGAGTTATTGCCACTAATGTTTAAACTGTTCAATGACATTGAAAAGGAAGCAGTACTCAAAAATTCATTCCTGGAAGCAAGCATCACCTTGATCCCCAAAGCAAAAGAAGACTCAACCAAAACAAAACAAGATAAAAAAAAAAGAAAGAAACTACAGGTCAATACCTCTAGTGAACATAGATGTGAATCCTCAATGAGATATGGGTAAGCAGCATGCAGAAGTCCCACACAATCTGATCAAGTAGGATTCATCCCAGTGATGTAAAGATGGTTCAATATAAGCAAATCAATAAATGTAACACACTGTATTAACAAGGCCAAGGACAAACATATGATCTCAATAGATGCAGAAAAAGTGTTTGATATAATCCAACACCCATTCATGATAAAGACCCTTCAGAAAATTGGAAAAGGTGGTCTTTATCTCAACCTCATAAAAGCCATCCATGAAAACTCAACAGCCAACATCATACCAAATGGTAAAAAATTGAAATCTTTCACACTAAAATTAGGGAAAAATGCAAGGATGTCCAATATCATCCTTCCTGTTCAGTATACTTCTGGAAGCATTAGCCACAGAAATTAGACAAGAGAAAAACTATAGAAATAGATATAGAAAATAAAGCAGTTAAATTGTCATTATTTGCAGATGACATAGTATTCTGTATAGAAGACTCCAATAACTTCACCGAAAGTCTTCTAGACTTAATAACCACATTCAGTAGAGTGGCTGGATACCAGGTCAACACACAAAAATCAATAGCTTTTCTGTACATTAACAAGAGACTCACTGAGATATAAACTGGAGAAAGAACTCATTTCATAATAGCATCAAGAAAAATGAAATACCTAGGAATCAGTCTAACAAAAGAAAAATAAAGATCTCTACTCTGAAAACTACATCACTATGAAAAAAGAGATTGAAGAGGATATAAAAAATGGAAAGATATCCCTTGCTCTTGGGTAGAAAGAACAAATATAGTGAAAAAGGCCATACTTCCAAAATTGCTCTATAGATTCTGCGTAAATTTGATTGAAATTCCAACAACATATTTCACAAAACTGGAGAATAAAAGTCAAAAACTTCATTTGGAGGAAGAAGACACCTAGTATAGCAAAAGAAATTCCATGTAACAAAGTCAAGGCAAAGAGTATCCCAATCCCCTACTTGAAACTATACACCAAAGCTTCTGTGATAAAAAGAGTATAGTACTGGAAATGAAACAAACCCAAGGATCAATAAGAGATTAGAGGATGCAGAAACAATTCCAGAGAAAGCCACCTCATCTTTGACAAGGGACCTAAACCTCCTCACTGGAGTAAAGATAGCCACTTGAATGAAAATGCTAATGAAAAAATTTGGTTTGACTTACTAAACACTAGAACCAGATCTCTCACCATGCACTGAACTAAAAGTGAGATGGATCAAAGATCTCAATATTAAAACAGAAACACTAAACTGGTAGAAGATATATTAGGTAGAATTCTTGAAGACATTGGTGCAAGAAAAGATTTATGATCAAAACCTGAGGCACACATGAACTTGCACAAAAAATCAAGAACAGGGATCTTATTTAAAAGCTTCTATACAGTGAGAGAAACCACCAAGACTGAAGAAACAACTCACAATATGGGAAAAACCTTTAATAGCTGTTCCTCAGATAAAGGTCTATTATCTAGAATATACAAAAAAATTTCAAAAGTCAGACCTCCCAAATTAAAAAATCTAATCCAAAAATGGGCATCTGAAATGAACAGACATTTCTTGGACCAAGAAGTAGAAACAGCAAATAAAAATGAAAAAATGGTCAACATCACTGGTCATTAGAGCGATGCAAATGAAAATAATGCTGAGATTCCACCTCACTCCAGAAAGAATGGCTGCTATCATGAAATCAGCCAATAGCTAATGCTATCAGGGTTGTGGGGAAAACTCTTACTGGAGATGGGAGTGAGTGTAGACTTGTGGAAACACTGTGGAAATCAGTATGGTTATTACTTGAAAAACTAGAATTAGATGTTCCAATTGCCCCAGCTATTCCCCTGTTGTGTATCTTCCCAACAGCATTAAAAGAATCATACCACAGTGATATATGCATACCCTTATTTATAGCAGCAGTTTGTAATAGCTAAATCTCAGAAACAGCCCAATTGCACATCAACTGTTGACTGAATCAAGATGTATTTTTTTAAATAAAATGGAGGTACTACTCAGCCATAAAGAACAATAAACCAAAGACATTTATAGCTAAATGTATGCACACTGAGACCATACTATTTTTTGATTGAGTTTATTGGTACATTTTAGGTATACAGTACCGTTACATTCATTATTGGGATCTTGTACCTCTACATGAGAGGTCTTGGTTCTCATTTTTTCCCCTTGTACCTGCCCTCCCTTCACGCCCTCCTCCCCTCCCCACTTACAAATACTTTATTTCCATCTTTTCATTTTCTCACATTTTTTCTTTTCCCTTATTTCATTTCCCCTACCCTTCCCACATTCCCTACACATTTAGCCCTTTTCTTCCCATTTCACAATGTCAGTTATCTCATTAGGATCTTATGTACTATTACAGTTTATTCTCATCAGAGAAACTATTCAGTATTTACACGTGTGACTTATTTATTTCACTTAAGTATATCTTCAATATGTATCAATTTGAGACCATACTCTTAAGTGAAATACATCATATACACATGTGTAAATACCAAGTATTTTTCCTTTGGATAGAAACTGAAAGTGTAAAGGAAGACCAAAATGTACAATAGATAATGTGAAATAGGAAGAATAGATCCAAATAGGAAGGGGAAGTAGCGGGGAGGAAAGGGAAAGGAAAGAAGGGAAAGAAAATATATGAGGAAATAAGAAAAAATGGAAACAAACCTATATAAGTAAGGAGGGGTGGAAGGGAGGGAAGGAGAATGGGGGAACGAAACAAGGACCAAGTTATATTATGCACAGGTACAAATTCCCAATGTTGAATGTGAATGTAATGTATACCTAAAATGTAAGCGGGGAGGAGGGGCTATGTCCTGTATATTCCCCAGAACAATCAGCAACATCCACCCCTCTGGTGATGGTCCCCAACAGTCTTCCTTAATGCTACCAACCTAATCAACCAAGAGCAAACTCGTGTGGTGGGTGACCTACTAGCTCAAAAGTGTAGGGGCCCTAAAAAACTGTAGGGGCCAGGAAATATGTGTAAGAAGCAGAAACATTGAGTCTCAAGTGGATATATGGTAAATGAGTATTTTCATGCATATATTGCAGACATATCTCATTTGGAAGGTTGAAAGTTTAAATTGTATAATTTAAGATTTTAAACACACTCTATTTGACACTAAATATTGAAATTTATTTACATTGTATTTACTCCAAAAAGTTTATAAAACTTGGAAAAATTTTTGTCTTTATCAATTTTAACACTAAATTCACAGACACAATTATTAAGTATTTGGATAACAATCCTTCTATATTGTTTGTGAGAATGTATAAAACTAGTATAAAGCTTTCTCAAACTTTAAAAATGGAAATTCCATTTATACCACCTATGCTTCTCCTGAATATATTGCCAAAAGATTTAGATATACTATAGTGATATATGCATACCCATGTTTATAGCCATACAAACAACCAATGCTAACCTCTGGAAACATTCTAAATTCTCATCAATAGACAAATCGTAAGGAAAATTATATATACCATCCATAAAGAAGCATGAAATCATGTCATTTGCAGGAACATGGATGGAACTTGAGACTATAATGTTGTGGTAAATCAAACACAAAAGTTAAACACTGCATGGTTTTCTTAAATTAGAAACCTAATACATAAATATAAAAATAATAAAATAAAAGAGAGATGTAGGAAACAAAAGGCATATTTTTATGATAGGGAAGGGAATTGTGAGGGCTAAGGAGTTGGAGAAACGGAATCAAAAAATAACCAGATATACTCTATTTACATACCAATTTCGCAAAATGAATATAATTATGAAGAAGTATAGGCATACATTGATAAAAATGCAAATCATAAAATATCTTCATAACAGAATAGGAACAGATTGTTTTATATAATTTGCAATAGAACACTTACCCTAAAGGAGAAAGAAAGAATTTGGATAGCAAAATCTATTAAACATGCTTGCTTACATTGCTTTTATTTTCATCAGAGCCAGCTGCTTCTACAGATTTTCATTTTTCTTTGAAAGAGAATCCCCAAAATATATTGTTTTCTTACTTTATTCTGGAATGAGTCTTCCTAAACTTGGTTTTCCTTTGCACATTTTTCACATCACTTAATGAGGTACTATATAGTCTTATTTATTTTTCATATTAGAGAATGACTACTATGCAAACAGGGTTTGGTAACTGTTATTCACTTTATTCCTTAACATTTATGCCATAATAATACCACCTCGAGCTTAGACATATATAGACATATTTGTATAACAGTGGATATAAAAATGTGAAAAGCACTAGTTATAACAAAATTTTATTATATTAGTCATTCTTGCTCAATGTTTTTAGAATTAATAACAATTGATTTAGCTTCTGTAGTGCACAGGTATATTGGATTACCTGAAACTTGACCGCTTCGGTGTTTTTCTTTATTATTTTAATGTAATACAATTAGATGCTAATAAAGAAAATATAAAAACAGTTCCATGAAAAATAATTTCTCATAACAAAAATAGAGAATAACAATTATAAACACACTGTATCATGATCTTAAAAGGACGTATTTGCAAAGGCTAATCTATCTGAATTCATTTCATAATATATGTTTTTGCATAAAACACATTAACTATTAATGAAGTATCTCACACGGTATAATTTTGAATAATTTCTTCCTTCTTCACAATATCTGTTGTATATTTTGGTCCTTATTCATATTTTCAGTTTGTCACACCAGAGAGACAAAGTAATATTTACACATGTTTCTGATTTATTTCACTTAAGATTATAGACTCCGGGTGCATCGATTTACCTAGAAATATCTCTGGTTTTTCCTTCTTTGTGGCTGAATAGTACTTCATTATATAAAAAAGATATGACAACTAAAGAATGTATAAACAAGGTTTGAAGATTTGTCTGTTAAAAACCGTGCCACTATAAGCAGTGTGGGCACATATAATACCGTGGTATGATGCTTTTAATTCTTTTGGGAAGATAACCAGAAAGGAGATAGCTGGGTCAAATGGGACCATTAATCCTAGATTTGGAGGAAAATCCATACAGATTTCCTCAGCAATTGCACCAGTCTATACACCCAATAAGAGTGGAGAAGGGTTCCTTTTTTCCCACAGCCTCCTCAGCATTTATTGGGTTTTTTTTCTTTCTTTGAGTTTATTGATACTTTCTAGGTATACAGTACAGTCACATTCATCATTGGGAACTTGTACCTTTACATGATGTATCTTGGTACTTAATTTTTTCCCATATCCCTGCCCTCCCTTCACACCTTCCACCCTTCGCTATTTACAAAGACTTTGTTTCCATTTTGTCCTTTTCTCATACTTTTTCTTTCCCCTTCCTTCCTTTCCTCTACCTTTCCCACTTCCCTTATTCCTCTAGCTCTTTTCTTCCTTTTCACATTATCAATTATACAATTTGAACCTTACTTACACTTTAGTTTTTCACAAAAGAGAAACTATTCAGTATTTACACATGTGTATCCCATTTATTTCACTGAAGAGTATGGCCTCAATATCATCCATTTAGCTATAGATGTCTGTAGTGTCTCATTCTTCTGAATAATCCATTTTATAGAAAAACCACATCTTTATCCAGTCTATAGTGTATGGGCACTTGGGCTGTTTCCAAGTTTTAGCTATTACAAACTGTGCTGCTATAAACATCGGTGAGCATATATTGCTGTGGTATGATTCTTTTAATTCTTTTGGTAAGATACCCAGCAGAGGAATAGCTGGGTCAAATGGAACTTCTACACCTACTTGTTTAAATTATCTCTATATTGATTTCCATAGTGGTTGCACAAGTCTGCACTCGTACCAACAATGAAGAAGGGTTTCTTTCTCCCCACAACCCCACCAACATTTGTTATTGATTAATTTCTTGATAGCAGCCATTCTTTTGGGGGTGAGATGAAATCCGAGTGTTTTCATCTGCATCTCTTGAATGACTGCTGATGTTGAACGTTTTTTCATATATTTATTTGCTGCTATTATTTCCTTGTCTGAGAAGTATCTGTTCATTTCAGATGTCCATTTTTGAATTGAATCTTTATATTTGGGAGGGTCTTACTTTTTTAGTTCTTTATATATTCTAGATAGTAGACCTTTGTCTGAGGAACTGCTCCACCAGCATTTACTATTGGTTGAATTCTTGATAAAAGCTTTTTTTACAGGCATGAAATGAAATCTCTGCATTGGTTGAATTTGCATCTTTCAAATGACCAATGATGTGGAACATTTTTTATATATTTATTTGTAATTTCTACTTGTTCATCTGAGAAGTGTGTATTCATCTTGGATGTCTATTTTTAGATTGGTTCTTTAAATTTAAGGGGTCTGATTTTTTAAAATTCTTTATCTGTTCTAGATACTAGTCCTTTGTCTGAGGAAGAACTGGCTAAAGTTTTTCCCAATCTGTGGATTGACTTTTCACTGTTAGTGATTTCTTTTGTTGTGCAAAGCTTTTCATTAAGATGAAATCCCAGTTGTTGATTCTTTGTAGTATTTCCTGTGTGGACTGGGTTTTCTTCGTGAAGTTTTGTGTTTGCCTGTCTCCTTAAGAATTCTACCTATTTTCTCTTCCAGAAGATCTACTGTTTATGTTTTAATATGTAGGTCATTGATCTATTTTGATTTTTATTTAAATGCATAGTGAGACATGGATCTAATTTTAGTCTTCAGTGTATAGAAAGCTAGTTTTTCCAGCACTATTTATCAAAGAGCCTCTCTTTCTTCCAGTGAACATGTTTGGCCACTTTGTCAAATAGAAGGTGTCTAAGTGCTTCTGATGTTTCTGTATCTTTCAATCTGATCCATTGATCCTCAGGTAAATTTTTTTGCCAGTACAATGCTCTTTTTAATCACAGAAGCTCTGTAATATCATTTCAAGTCAGGTATTGTGATGCTCCTGACTTTCCTTTGTGGCCCACTATTGTTTTTGCTCTTCTAGTTTTCTTCTGATTCCAAATAAATTTTAGGAATGATTTCTCTAGTTCTGTGGGGTATGCTAGTGGTATTTTGATTGGGATTGCATTAAATCTGTAAATTTTCAGAGTATGGCCATTTTCACAATTTTTGTTCTTTCTACCTATGAACCAGAGATATCTTTCTATTTTTTGATATCCTCTTTGATCTCCTTTTTTCAGAGTACATTTACTTCGTTTTTCAGATTCATTCTTGAGTATTTCATTTTTTCAGTGCTATTATGTAAGGTACTCTTTACCTAATTTCACTCACAGTGTGTTTGTTATTTGTTTACAGGAATGTTATTGATTTTTGAGTGTTGACTTTGTATTCAACTACACTACTGAATTTGGTTATTAAATTAGAGAACTTTTAGTGAAGTTTTTGGATTCTTTTATGTAGAGTATCATGTCGTACACAAATAATGATGATTTAGCTTCTTCGTTCCTTACCTTTATTCCTTTTCTTTCTTTCCCTTATCTAATTGCCATGGCTAATGTTTCCACAAGTAAATCAAATATGAATGATGATATTGTACATACTTGTTCTTGATTTTGGAGTGAAGGATTTCAGTTTTTGTCCATTTAGTATGATATTATTTGTTGCCTAGTCATAGATGGCTTTTATCATTTTGAGATAAAGTCCATCTCTTCCAATTTTCTGTGAGGTTTTTATAATGAATGGATGTTAGACTTTTTCAACTGCTTTTTCTGCATCTATTAAGATGATCATGTGGTTTTTGTCTTTGGATCTGTTAATATGGTGTATTATATTTATTCATCTGTATATGTTGAACCATCTTTGAATCCCTGGGATAAATCCTACTTGGGCATGGTGTATAATCTTCTTGATGATTTGCTGCATTCTGTTTGCTAGTATTTTATTGAGGATTTTTGCATCTATTTTAATTAGGGAGGTTGTCCTGTAGTTTTATTATTTATTTGTTTGTTTGTTGTACAGGGGATTGAACTCAGCACCTTGTTCTTAAAAGGCAGGTAGCAGAACCACTGAGCTAAATCCTTGGCCTTGTAATTTGATCTTTCTCTGGTTTTGGTATCAGAGTAATACTAACTTCCATAAATGAATTTGGTTGTATTGCTTCCCTTTTAATTTCACTGAAGAGTTTGAAAAGTAGTGGCATTAAATATTCTCTAAATTTATTATACAATTCAGCAGTGAAACTGTCAGGACCTGAACTTGATATTGGATTATTAGACTTTTTACATCTTCTTGATTCAGCTTTGTAAATTCATATATAAAATATATATTTGAATCTGTCCATTGCTTGTGTTTTCCCTCTTATTAGAGTATTGGTTCTCCAAGCAGGTATTGATGTTCTTCTGGATTTCTGTAGGATATATTGTGATTGCACCCTTTTCATTTCCAATTGCATAAATTTGAGTCTTTTATCTTTTTTGGATAAGGTTGCCTAAAAGTCTATTAATTAATATCTAATCTTTCAAACAACCAATTATTTAATTCATTGATTCTTTATATTGTTTTCTTAGTCTCAACAGCATTAATTTATGCTCTGACATTTATAATTTCCTCCCTTCTATGAGCTTTGAGCTTGATTTGTTCTTTTTCTAGATATTAGTGGTTCAACATTAGGTTGTTTTTTTGGAACTCATATTGTTTTCCTGATGTGAGAATTTACCACCATAAATTTCCCTCATACAACTGCTTTCATTGCACAGCATATGTGTGAGTATGTTGTATTGACATTATCACTTAATTATATACATTGTTTGATTTCTTCTTTGCTTTCATCTGTAACCCATTGGTTGTTCAGGGAGTGTTATTTAATTTTCATGTGTTTAAGGGTTTTTTGTGGTTTCTTCTACTGCTGATTTTCAGTTTCATTGCTCTGTGGTTAAATAATATATATGGGATAATTTTA
Organism: Fukomys damarensis; assembly: GCF_012274545.1. NCBI lineage: Eukaryota > Metazoa > Chordata > Mammalia > Rodentia > Bathyergidae > Fukomys > Fukomys damarensis. Next base: position 62,743,051 of record NW_022900951.1, on the reverse strand, counting down.
ATTTGTTTGCATTTCCTTAAGCATGTTCTATGGGCTGCTATGTGGTCTATTTTGGAAAACATCCAATGTACAGCTAAGAAGAATATGTATTCTGATGTTGTGAGGTGGAACACTATAGACATTCACTAAGTTCATTTGTTCACAGGTTTGGTTTAGTTCTGATGTTTCTTTGTACTATTTTTTTATTTTATATTTTTATATTTCAAATTCCATATAAACAATGTATCCCCCTGCTGGGTGCATTCCCCAAACAGCTTAAGTTGTTATACTAAAGTAATACATGCATACCAATGTTTATAGCCACAGAACTCATAATAGCTACATCCCTGAAGCAGCTTATATACACATCAATGGATAATTTAATAAAAAAATGCGATATCTATATATAATGAAGAATGACAAATTTGAGACATGTGTAGGTAAGTGAATCCACTTGAAAAATATAACATTGAGTGAAAAAATCAGATACACAAGTTTAAATACTGTATGGAATCTCTCATTTGAGTAAGGCAAATTAAAAATAAAGACAATAATAAATGATGAATATAAAGGGGAAATGGGGATGAATCTCTTGCAATAAGGCAGATGTTCAAGAGAACATAAGTGAACACTAAGGGTGGACAAAAGGGGAGATTAGGGAAAATAAGGAGAATAAATGTATGCCACATACAGGAACCTAACAACACCAATTAATGTAAACCTTATATGCCAAAGCATGAGCTAAGACAAATAATATCTGTAAAAATAAAAAATGGGATAGAGGAAATGGAGGATGAAAGAGAGATGGGAATATAAATTCAAAACACAAAAAATCAATAGCTTTCCTATACTTGAACAACAGGCTCACTGAAAGAGAAACTGGAGAAAAAACTCCTTTAACAATAGCATCCCCAGAAATGAAATACCTAGAAATCAATCTAATGAAAGAAATCAAAGACCTCTAATCTGAAAACTATAGCACTCTAAAGAAAGACATCAAAGATGATATTAGAAAATGGAAAGATAACTTTGCTCTTGGGTAGAAAGAACCAATATAGTGAAAATGGGAATACTTGTAAAATGGCTATATAGATTCAGTGCAATCCCAATTGAAATTCTAACCATATACTTAACAGACCTTGAGAAAAAAATCCAAATAGTCATTTGGAACAAGAAGAGAACTAGAATAGCAAAAGAAATTCTAGGCAACAAAGACAAGGTAGGGAGTATCACAATCATGAATTTAAAAGTTTACTTCAAAATTACTGTGATAAAAACAGCATTTTACTGGCAAAGAAAGAGACCTGAAGATCAGTGGAACATATTAGAAGATGGAAAAACAATTTCAGACACACTCAGCCTCCTCATCTTTGACAAAAGAGCCAAACACCCTCACTGGAGGAAAGGTAGCCTCTTTAATAAATGGTGTTGGAAAAATTGGGTTTCAAATTGCCAAAGATTAAAACTAGACCTATATTTCTCATGATGCACTAAACTAAAATCAAAATAGATTAAAGATCTATCTACTAAAACAGAAACACAGAAGTAGCTGGAAGAGAGGTTAGGTAGAACTCTTGAAGACATTGGTGGAGGAAAAGATTTTATGAACAAAACCTCAGTTGCCCATGAACTAGAACAACAAATCAACAAAAGGGATCTCTTCTTATTAAAAACACTTCTGCATAGAACAGTATCTTTCAAAATAATGAAAAGGATCATACCACAGCAATATATGTGCCAGGTTCACAGCAGCACATTTTGTAGTGGCTAACACTTGGAAACTGCCCATTTGCCTTTCAACTGGAGATTGGATTAAGAAAATGTATTTTTAAAAATAAAATGAAGTACTACTCAGCCACAAAGAGTGAGAAACTAGAGACTTTTACAGCTAAATGTGCACACATTAAGGTGATACTCTTATGTGAAATAAATAGGACACACATTTGTAAATATTGAACAGTTTCTGGTGTGAGAAATAGTGTATGTAAGAACTAAAAGGTATAATACAAAAAAGAACTAAAGAAGGTAATAAGAAAGGTAAATAACAACTAAAAGATAATGTGAAATAAAAGGTCTAAAGGGGAAGGGGAATTGGGTGTGGTAGGGGAAAGGAAAGAAGGGAGAGGAATAAATATGAGAAAAGCAAAAATGGAAACAAAGTCTTTGTAATTAGGGAGGGGTTGAGGAGTTGAAGGGATGGCAGGGGAATGGGGGAAAATAGAATAGTTAAGATATATTGTGTAAAGGTACACATACTCAATAATGAATGTCAGCATATTGTATACCCAAATTATACCAATAAAATTAATGAGTGAATAATGGCCTAAAGTAGCCAAATTCACAGAGACAAAATGTAGAATGTTGTTTTCCAGGGATTGGGGAGAGAGGGAAACAAGGAGTTAATGTTTATTGTGTACATAGTTTTTGTGTTCAAAGATGTAATACTGAATATGGATGATGGTAATAGTTGTAAAAAGTGAATTGCTGAATGCCAACAAACTGCATACTTCAACATATTGAGTATGGTGAAATTAGTGTGTATATTTTACTATAATTTAAAAATATAATATTTCATTCAAGTGTAAATTTTTGAATGAACATAATTTTTCTGGTATAATTAAAGAAGAATTCTATTGCTGAGTTTTATGAAATTTGTGTGATTAATTTTCTAGCAAATCAATAAACCGTTCAGGGTATCTGTTCTACCTTGCATTTTCAATAGTAATATGATAGGTATTCAGATTTTTGGTTCCTTATACGCTTTTGTTCTGTCATATTTTTATTTTATTGAACTGATTCAAGTATAGTTATAACTCCTTATAGACTTATTTTACATTTTTAGCATGCATCTAGTGATACAGTTATCCTATGTCCATTTACCATCTTCTTCAGTGAAATTTCACTTAATATTTTTGTCTCTGTTGAGTATTGAGAATTTTCCAACATTCTAGACATTATTCCACTTCAGATTTGTGACTTATGGATTCTGCTAGTCTATAGCTTATCTTTTAAATATGTACACATAGGATATCATAGAATAAAATTTTTAAGTTTTGAGAAGGAAGAAAATTATCCCTTTCATTGGTAGTTACAATGACAAATTTAACAGCTATTTTTTCTAACCCTAGTTTTAAGTTTTTCTTCTATTTTGTCTAAAAGTTTGATTTATTATATCATTTTCAGTTAAGATTTCTTAACAGAGTATAGATCTAAGTTTACATTTTCCAGTTGCTAAAGAAGATAATATGTCTTACTGCCATTTATTGAGAAGACTATTTTTTCTATCTTGAATTACTTTTGCACTTTGATTACAATCAATTGCATTTTTTGTAAGTGTATTTCTGAGATCTACTCTTTGTGTCAAAAAAATAAGTTTATTGGTACAATTTAGAAAGACATAATGATTGCATTCATCACATGGAATTTGTACCTGTATATGATATATCTTGATTCTTATTTTCCCCATTCCCTTCCCCTCCCTTCTATTCCTTTCACCCTTTTTATTTACAAGAGCTTTGTTTACATTTTATCTTTCTTTTCTCTTTTTCTGTTACATCCCTTCCTCCCCTCTCTCATTTCCCTTCTTGAATATTTTCTTTCTATTTCACAATATCTATTATACATTTTGGTCCTTATTTACCCTTCTATTTGCTAACAACAGAGAAACAATGAAATATTTACACATGCATATCTGATTTATTTCACTTAGAAGTATGTTCCCTAGGTGGTTCCATTTACCTATAAATGTCTCAAGTTTATCCTTCTTTGTGGCTGCAGTCTATTCTGTTCCATTGATCTATATTTTTATTTCTTCACTAGTACCACAGTGTTCTTTTTTATTGTAATTGATCAGCCATAATAGAATATAATACATTCTCCTATCTTTTTTTCTGCCAATTTAAGATTAATGCTATTGTATATAAAAACTTTCCTCCATGTGTAATGGGATTGTGTTATAATAAACTCATCATAACTGCTATTTTAAGTGAAAATGCATATATTATATCTAACATATGAAATAGAATGTTTTAGCATTGATGCTTTTCATGATCACATGGTTCATGACCAATATCTAGCATCATATACTGCATATTGCTAATCCTAGGAAAGGTAAAATATCAAAATTCACTGTATGGTTACTACCGATTATTAGTTTTACATGATTTACGATAAAAAATCATAAATTCAAACATCATATAATGTAGGATTTTTCATATCTCCAAAATAGGCCTGTGTGAAGAAAATACATTTCTAAGATTTAGAGATAAATGATAGTAAAGCTATTTATGCAGAAATTTTAAAGTTGGGAGAAATATTTACCACAAAATTTTGGGAATATACTTTAGGGAGAGCTCTTCTCCAATTTTATCAGTGTTCATAATGTTAGCAATCAAGTTGTAAAAGATACTGGTAAAAGCTGATCTTCAGACAAGTTCTCAGCATGTAAATCTTTTCAGCTTCCAATGCCGCAGTGGCTGAATTTAAACCTGATTATTGTACCAATGATGTCATACACCATGAAGTAAGGGGAATTGGAACACACATCTTGGTATCTGCCATGAGTTATATAACTCAGGGTGGAGGAAAAAAATGTACTTTGGAAAATTCTTCAAATTTCAGGTTCTCAAACCACTGGAAGTGAAAAACAAATTTTACAATGCAGAGAATGATGAAGTATTACTTGAAGCTCAGGATAAGAATATTACAACCTCACCCATGTTTACGGAGAAACTGTCATTGGAGCCACCTATAATGTACAATGTAACAGAATTAAATTCAGTCAACCAAGCTGGAGAATGTATGTCCACATTTGAGTCAAAAGCATGTCTGCAGCCAACAAATACATGCCAGTACTTATATTGCCTAAAACCCAAGAAGGAGTCTGCAGAAAAAGCAGGTATCATTAAAGGAGAAATTGGAAAATTGGATATAGTAGGGAAGACAAATCTAGGTGAAAGGGCAAGTTATAAGTCAGCCAACGTCAAAGAATGGCTCCATGTTATGGAGATGTTAGGTTGTCTTTAAGGGCAATCCCAGACACTGTAAACCTAGAAGCACTTTTCCATATTACTTGTAAAATAATAAACCGCAGTGAAAGGACTATGGATCTGGTCTTGGAAATGTGTAATACAAATTCTATCCCCTGGTGTGGTATTTCAGGAAGACAGCTTGGAAAGCTGCACACAAGTTCTTCTCTCTGCTTTCCCCTTACACTGCTGTCTTCAGTACAAGGACTACTAAGCATCTCCAGCTTAAGACTTATGGACACATTCATAAAGAGAACATATAAATATGAAGAAATTGCATAAGTCTGTGTGGTATCTTCAGCCATTAAAGTTGAGAGCTAAAGAAATTTTCCAATGTGTTGCTTTCATTTATTTCAGAGAACTGCTTTATTTCAGTATTTTTATCTTTTTGTGAAAATGTGAAATCAGTAACAGAAGTAAGTATAATTTAAATGTCTTGCCTGTAAAACATGTAAAATATTAAATGCTTGAAAAGTGTGGATTTTATCTTGAGTTAATATTCTGAGTGAACATTTCTGTATTTTCTACATATACTACATTTAGATGATCATTAAATTTGTTCTGCAGAAAAAAAAGTTTCAGCAATTTTTTCTTCCAGTGAAATCAGTGTTTCTTTTTTTAACATCTACATCTGTAATCCATATTGATTTGATTTGAAAACTGGTGGGAGACATGGGTCTAGATTGAATCTTCTGCATATTCTTTGTATCATTTTCTGAATGCCATTCATTTAAAAGAATGTCTCCTTTTTCTGTGGTAAATTATTGGCCCTATTGCAAAAAATAAAAGAGCTGAAGGTGCTGCGATTTGATTCTGCATCCTTTATTCTGTCTGCCAACATATCAGTTTTGATGCCAGTATCATGATGTTTTTACTACTGTAGCTTTGAAATGTAACTTGAAGTCCAGATTACAATGCTTCTGCCTTGAGTTTTTTTCACTCTACTGCTGTGCTTCCTCAGAATCTCTTTTGGTTACATATAAATCTTAGAACTATTTTTAATAGTTACGTGAAAATGTTGATGATATTTTGATTGAAATTCCTTTAAATCATTTAGTAATATGGACATTTTGACAATGTTTTTTTTTTCTATTTAAGAACAGGAGATACATTTTCATTTAATAGTCTTCAATCTTTTTTAAGAGAAATATCATTTTCACTTCAGAAAAATTTTATATCCCTTTTAAGGTAATTTAACATTTTAAAGCTATTGTGAATTAAAGTATTTTCCTGATTTCTTTCTCAATGGATTCACTGTCAGTGTATAGGAAGACTATTGATTTTGTGTATTTATTTTCAGTTCTATTACTTTGCTGAACCTCTTTTTAGCCTCTAAGGGTATTCTCATAGAGTTTCTTGATGGTTGCATATGAAGGATCACATTATCTTCAAACAAAGATAATTTGAACTTTTCCTTTACTAATGAAAAAAACTTTTAATTCTACATCTTACCTGATTTTCTGTGTAAATTTTTGAGTACTATATTTAACAATAATACTTAGGGTAGACGCCCTTGTCTTGAACCCAATTTTAAGAGGACTTCTTTCATTTTTCTCCATTTTAATATAATACTGGGAGCGTGTTTGTCATAAAGGATTTTATCAATATAAAGTAAGGTTCTCCTTTACCCATTTTCATCAGAATTTTCAATATCAAAGGGTTTTGGATTTTTGTTAAAGGATTTATTTCTATTAAGATGATGATATAAATCAACCAGTAACAAATGTTGGCAGGGTTTGGGGGAGAAAAGACCCCTTCTCCATTGTTGGTTGGAGTGTAGTCTGGTGGAACCACTGTGGAAATCAATATGGAGATACCTCAAAGAGCTAGGATTAGAGGTTCTATTTGACCCAGCTATTTCTCTGCTGGGTATCTTTCCAAAAGAATTAAAAGAGCCATACCACAGTGATATATGCACACCCATGTTTATAGCGTCACAGTTTGTAATAACAAAACTTGGAAACAGCCCAAGTGCTCATCAGCTGGAGACTGGATAGAGAAGATGTGGGTTTTCTATAAAATGGAGTATTACCAGCCAAAAAGCATGAGAAACTAAAGTCATTCATAGGAAAATGGATGCATATTGAGGCTATACTCTTTTTTTTGTTTGTTTGTTTTTGTTTTTGTTTTGTTTTGTTTTTTTAGAAGGATCTCACTATGTAGTTGAGACTAACCTGGAACTCATTATGTAGCCCAGTCTTGTCTTGAACTCACTGCGATCCTCCTGCCTCAGCCTACCAAGAGCTGGGATTACAGGTGTACACCACCATGCCTGGCATCTTTGATGATTTTTGCATTATTTTTGCAAGTATCATGGTGAAGATTTTTGCTTCTTTATTCTTTAAGGAAATTGGTCTGTCATTTTGGGTTTTTTTTGGTTGAATTGGTTTCTTGTTTTACTAATGCTAGGTTCAGTCAATGATCTTTAGCATTTTCCTTATCTTTTCAGTTTCATGGAAGATTTTGAGGAGTATTGGCATTAGTTCTTTGATGTTCTAGGAAAATTCAGCCACCATGTGTGGGGGACCAGCCCCCACTAGTCGAACAGTACCTGAAGGAGAGAGTGAGGATTGAAAAGGAAAGACACTCTAGGCAGAGTGGAGACAAAAGACTGTCTGCTTTATTTGAGGCAAACCTGGTTATTTATACACATTATCAGCACATTATCTTGTGTAGATACACAAGAAACATCTGCAGAAAGACACCACAAGAGAATGTTTAGACACCATAATATTTTACAATTCCTACGGTCAAAAGGTATTCACATGCACTTTGGGCTGGAATGCTCTCTTTATCTAATCACAGTGGCTTCTGTTGACATTAAATTGATAGATTAGCTCCTTGTTGTTAACCACTTCGAGTTTTCTGCATACTATTGTTAGGTGAGAGTTTCAGTTTCCCCACACCATGGCAAATCTGGGTTGTTAGTTTTTTTTATTACTGCTTCTATTTTTGGTGCATGTTATTGATTTGTTTGAGCCATTTATATGTATTTAATTCTGTTTTGGTAAATTATACATACATAGCAATTATTCAATTTTCGAATTAATTTTTTAACTTTTAATTTTAATTTTTAAAGATTTTATTAATTTTCCAATTAATTATGATTCAGTATGTATATGATGCACACTGTCTAAAAGTATATTCAAAAACTTTGCTTTCTGAATAGCTCTGATACTGGTCTCATGTGGTGGGCTTGTTATTCAGATTGCCTTTACATATTTGAATTTTTCTTCCCCCTGCCATTTCTATTTGCTTCTATTTCCTGATACATGTTTTTTCAGCCTCCTTTATATACCACTCTCTCTAGTCAGCCATCATGAAGCTTCACCAGAATAAATTTATTTATTAAAATTAATTTTATCAGTATGTTTAAGGTATACAATATAATGACATTCATCATTGGAAATTTGCACCTTTACACAGTGCATCTTGGTTCTTATTTTTCCCCACTCCCCTGCCCTCCTTTCAACACCTCATTCCCTCCCTATCTACAAAGACATTGTTTCCACTTTTTCATTATGTTCTATTAATTCCATTCCCTTCTTTCCTTTCTCCTACACCTCCTATTTCCGTTTCACACTTGCCCCTTTCTCCATACTGGTATTATTATTTTAATATTTGGGGGAAGATATCCAGAAGAGTAATAGCTGTGTCAAATAGCTGATTTTGAGGTATCTCCATACTGATTTCCACAGTGGTTGCACCAGTCTGCACTCCAACCATCAGTGGAGCAGTGTTCCTCTTTCCCCACAGCCCTGCCAGAATTCGCTACTGGTTGATTGCGTGATAGCAGCCATTCTTTCTGGGGTGAAGAGGAATCTAAGTATTGTTTTCATTATCATCTCTCAAATGACCAGTGATGCCAGTGATGTTGAACAGTTTTTCATATGTTTATTTGCTATTTCTATTTCTTTGTCTGAGAAATGTCTGTTCATTTCAGATGCCCACTTAGGAATGGGTCTTTAAATTTGAGAGGTCTGATTTTTTAAAAGTTTTAATGTATTCTAAATTGTAGACATTTGTATGAAGAATAGTGGTTGAAAATGTTTTCCCAAATTGTGGGTGTCTCTTCACACTGTTGGTGATTTCTCTTGTGGTGCAGAAGATTTTAATGAGAGGACATGCCACTTGTTGATTGTGTTTTCTAGTTCAAGGGCAACTGAGGTTTTGTTTATAAAATCTTTTCCTGCACCATTTTCTTCAAGAGCTTTGCCTAACCTCTCTTCCAGACTGTTCAGTGTTTCGGTTTTGATATTTATATTATTAATCCAGTCCAATTTTAGTTTACTGCATAATGAGAGATACAGGTCTACTTTTAGTCTTTTGCAAGTTGAAACCCAGTTTTACCAGCACCATTTATTAAAGAGGCTATCTTTCCTCCAGTGAAAGTATTTGGATCATTTTCGAACATGAGGTGGCTAAGTGTGTCTGGAGTTATTTTTACATTTTCTAATCTGTTCCATGTTTCCTCAAGTCTGTTTCTTTACCAGTACCATGCTGCTTTTATCACAGTAGCTTTGTAGTATAGCTTCAAGTTCGGGATTGTGATACCCCCTACCTTGACTTTATTGCCTAGAATTGCTTTTGCTATTCTATGTCTTGTTCCAAATGAATTTTTGGATTGTTTTCTCAAGGTATGTGAAGTATACAATTGAAATTTCAATCAAGATTGCACTGAATTTATATAGCAATTTTGGAAATATAGCCATTTTCACTATGTTGATTCTTCCTGCCCAGGAGCAAAGAATGTCTTTCCATTTTCTGATATCATTGTAAATCTATTCAGAGTGCTGTCGTTTTCAGAGTAGAGGTATTTCATTTGTTTTGTTATGTTGATTCATTGGTATTTTACATTTTTGAATGCTATTGTGAAAGGATTTGTTTACCCCATTTTTGTCTCAGTCTGTTTTTCATTTACAGGAAATCTATTGATTTTTTTGTGTGCGGGCCATGCATCCACCTAATTTATTAAATTTGGTTATAAGGGCTAGAACACTTTTGGTGGAGTTCTTGGAGTCTTCTATATAGAGTATCATGTCACCTGCAATTCATGACCATTTAACTTCTTCATTTCCTATCTTTATTCCTTTTATTTTTTCTATTGTGTAATTGCTTTGGTTAATATTTCTAGAACTATATTGAACAGAAGTGGTGATGGTAGACCTCCTTGTCTTGTTCCTAATTTTAGTGTGAAGGATTTAGTATTTCAGCATTTACTATGATATTGGCTGTTAGTTTTTCATAGGTGGCTTTTATCAAATTGAGGTAGAGACCAAGTATTCTGATATTTATAGGATTTTATTATAAATGCATGTTAGATTTATTCAAATGCTTTTTTTTGTATCTATTGAGATGATCATATGATTTTTGTCCTTGGCTGTATTAACATAGTGTATTACATTTATTGATTTTCATGTTGAACCATCCCTGTATCCCTGGAATGAATTCCACTTGATCAGGTTGTACTATCATATTTATGATATTCTGCATTCTATTTGCCAGTATCTTATTAAGGATTTTTGCATCTATGATCATTAGTGAGATTGGCCTTTATTTCTCTGCTTCACTTGGGTCTTTCTCTGCTTTGGGGAGCAAGACGATGCTTGCTTTCATGAATGTATTTGGAAGTATTGCATCAATTCCAATTTCAATGAAGAGTTGAAACAGTAGTGGCAGTAGCTCCTTTCTAAATGTCTTGTAGATTTCAGCAGTGAAGCCATCAGGCCACAGGCTTTTCTTAGTTGGTATGATTTTAATTACATTTTAAATTTCATTGATTGATATTGGGTTGCTTAGAATTTTTAGGTCATCTTTGTTCAAATTTGGTAATTCATATATATGTAGAAATCTGACAGTATCTTCTGTATTTTCCATCTTATTGGTGTATAGTTTCTCGAAATAGGTATTGATGATCCTGAAATTTCTGCTGGGTGCGTTATAATTTCACCCTTTTCATTCCTACTTACATAGATTTGGGACTTTTCTTTCCTTTTTTAATAAGGTTGGCTTATGATTTTTCAATTTTGTTTATTCTTTGGAAGAACAAACTCTTGGCTTCATTGATTTTTTTGGTATTGTTCCCTTAGTCTCCACAGCATTAATTTCTGCCCTGATATTTATAATTTCCTTCCTTGTCTGAGTTTTGGATTTGTCTAGCTCTCATTTTTATAGAAGCTTGAGATTCAGCAGCAAGTTGTGTAATTGAGCTTGCTGTTTTCCTGATATGAGTATTCGCTCCTAAAAATTTCCTTTGTAAGACTACTTTCACTGTGTTGCATAGATTCTGTTGTATTGTCTTTGTCATATACTTGTATTAACTGTCTGATTATTTTAATTTCCTCTGTGACCCATTGGCAATTCAGAAGTGTGTTGTTCAATTTCCATGTGTTTATGGAATTCTTGTAGTTTCCTTTGCTATTTTTCTCCAATGTCATTGCACTATGGCCTGATAATGTACAGGGGATAACGTCAATCCTTTGCACTTAAACATGTTCTATGAGTGAGTATGTGGTCTTTTTTGGAGAACAACCCATGTGCAGCTGAAAATAAGGTGTATTCTGATTTTGTGTGGGGAAACACTCAAAAAACATCTGTTTAGTTCATTTGTTCAAGAGATTGAGTTTTATTTCATTTTTTTTTGTCTTGTTGACATATATACTTGTGACACTGGGTATTGATGTCCCCCAATATTGTTGTATTCATGCTTATTTAATTTTAATGTCTGTTAGTATCTGTTTCATATAGTTGAGAACACTAGTGTTTGGTGCATATATATTTATGATTTCATCTCTTCCTCTAGGATTATTTCATTTACAAGGATTTACATGCTTTGTCTCTTAGTTTGTGTTGGTTTGAAGCCCACTTGATTTACAAAGAGGATAGCTACTCATGCTTTTTTTCAAGTCCCTGTCACATGGAGTATTGTTTTCCACACTGGAACTTTCAAAATTTCAGTCTATGAGTTTCTTTTTTTTAATTAAGTGTGTTTCTTGAGTGCAGCATATCTTTGGATCTTGCTTCTTGACCCATTTATTCCAGCCTATTTCTTTTGATTGGTGAATTGAGGCCATTAACATTGATGGTTATAACTGATATATTTTTACTTATCCTTGTCATGACTTTATCTTTTTGTTGGATTCTCCCCATTTGTGTTTAATTTCTTGTCATGCTTGATGGATTCGTTCTGCTGCTCTTCCTGGGATTATGATCCTCATTGCCTTTTCCTAGGATATTGTCAAAAATTTTTGGACTGCTGGTTTAGTATTTATGAAGTTCCTAAAGTGCTCTTCATCATGAAATTATCTTATGTCTCTATCAATTTTGAAAGATAGTTTTGCAGTGTATATCAATCTGGGTTGGAGGCTATTTTCCTTTAATTCTTGAAATATATCACTCCAAGCTCTTACTGTCTTGCAGGTTTGTGTTGCTATATCTGTTCTGATTCTGATGAGCTTTCCTTTGTATGTGATTTGGTTTTTTTTCTTTACCTGCTTGTAGAATATTTTTCTTCTGTTGTGTTTCTGGAATATTAACTATTATATATCCATGTGCAGATTTTTTTAAAATCAAGTACAGTTGGAGTCTTATTAGCCTCACTTATCTGTTTGTCAAGTTCTTTTCCTTTATTTGGGAAGTTTTCTGCCATTCTGTGAAGAGTTTTTTTTTAAGTCATCTGCACTCTCTACTCTTTCTTCATTGAGTCTGGTCAGTCTCATGTTACTTTTCTTTGCATCATCTAGAAGCTGCTGAATTGATTTCCCATTTTCCTTCACTACTTTTAAGAAATTTTTCTTTTCCTGATCACTAATTGCAATCCTATCTTCTATGTCTGAAATTCTGCCCTTGCTTTGGCTCGGTCTACTGTGTAAACTTTCAGTGGAGTTTTTAATCTCCTGGAAATCTGTTTTCATCTGTTTTATGGATTCCATTTGTTTCCTACGTTGGGATTCCATCATATTCCTCAGCTCCTCTATTTTTTTAAATCTTTGTCTGCTCTATATTCATTAATCATGTCTTATAGTATGGGCAGAATCTTTGCTGTTATCTGAAAAATTCTTTCTTTCTTTTTTTTTGTTTTTTTTGAGACAGGGTCTCACTATGTAGTGAAGACTGACCTGGAACGCACTAAGTAGCCCAGACTGGTCTTGAACTCACAGCGATATTTCTGCCTCAGCCTCCTGAGTGAAAAATTATTTCTGATTTCATTTTTTCCAGGTTCTCTTTCATTGCCAGTTCTGGGAGTCCAGGTGGTTGAGTATAATACTGTTCCTTCTTGTTACCCTTTGGAGTTGCCTTAGGTGGTCTGGAAGTTTGATATTTAGATTCATTTATCTGCCTTCTCATTTCAACAGATACAGCCTCCTGTGCCTTTGTTGAGGCCACTTTTTGCTTACTCAGTGGTCTTCAATTTTCAGCAAGCCACTGAGCAGCCTTTACTCTGCTGCTCAACACTACAACAATTTTTGGGTTTAGATTGGTGGCTTTCTAGGACCCTGAGCTCATCTGTTTGTGTGGGCTTCTGGCTGGGGCCTGTACACACTTGGGACAGTATCTATGCATGCTTTTCACTGGGGCCTCTATTTAGCTGTTATCTGGGAGGGCCTTTGTCTGGGACTGTGTAACCCAGTTCCTATTGTCTGTGTAGGCTTCTGCCTAGGCTCTCCATGCACTCTTCAATGTTATCAGGGTGAGCCTTCGGTGGTTTCTTCTGCCTCTGTGTAGTTCTTTTCCAGGTGGATCTTTGGCTCTGGCCAGCGGTATGGCAGGTCCCTGTCTGAAGCTTGTGTGCCTGTGCAACTCTTTTCTAGGTGGTCCTGTGGCTTGGGCAGGTGTGCTCTCACTTCTGAGTTCATGGTGAGGCCCTGACTTGGATCTATCTGCAGCTGTGCCACACTCTGGTCCACACAGCTGCTCCCCTGGTTTTGTGTGTACTTACAGATGGTATGGCAGGCCTCTGGATGAAACTTGTGCACGTATGCAGCTCTTTTCAGTCCCTTACCATTTTAATTTTTTTTCTATTTCTGGTCACTAATTGTAATTCTATCTTCTATATCTGAAAATCTATCCTCATATTTGCTCATTCTGCTTCATAAACTTTCAGTGGAGTTTTTAATCTCCTGGAAATGTTTGCATCTATTCTATGGATTTCATTTGTTTCCTATTTTGGGATTTCATCATGTTCCACTGCTCCTCTATTCTTTTATCTGTGTCTCTTCTAGATTTATTAATTGTGTCTTGCACTATGGGCACAATCTCTGCTGTTATCTGAGAAAATATTTCTGATTTCATTTTTCCAGATCCTTTTTCATTGCCAGTTTAGAGAGTCCAGGTGGTTCAGTATTGGATTGTTCCTTCTCATTGCCCTTTGGAGTTGCCTTAAGTGATCTGGAAGTCTGGTTTTGAGATTTTTTAATCTTCTTATTTCAATGGATGCACCATGCTTTGTTGAGGCAACTTTTTGCATCCAGTTGTCTTCAATTCTCAGCAAGCCACTGAGTGGCCTTTACTTTGCTGCTCAACAGCACACCAATTTCTGGGTTCAAAATGGTTGCCTTCTGGATTTCTGAGTAAGCATCTGTCTGAGCATGCTTCTGGCTGTAGCCTGATCACACTTGGGATGGTATCTAGGTTTGTATCTGTTTGGGGTCCCTATGTACCCTTTCTGGGAGGGCATTTTGCTGGGGGCTGTGCACTCCAGTTCCTATTATCTGAGCAGGATTCCGACTAGGGTCTCCATGCACTTATCAGTGGTACCAGGGTGACCCTCTGGCTGTTGCTTGTGGGCCTGTGTAGGATCCATGTGGTACTTTGGGTGTGGCCTGTGTGCCCAAACCACCAGGTTCTGGGCAGGGCCCTGGCTGGGATCTGCCTGAAGCTATGCTCTCTGATCCATACGACTTTTCCATGGGATCTGTGTGCATCTACCAATGCTATGGGGCAGGCCTCTGGCTGAAGCTTGTGCACCTGTGTAGCCTTTTTCTGGGTGGGCCTTTGGCTTGATCTAGTGTGCCTGAGCTTCTGGGGCTGCAGTGGAGCCCTGGCTGAGATTTGCCTGGATCCATGTTGCTATTATCCACACAGCTGCTTTGCAGGAGTTGCCTGCATGAAACTTTTTTTCCATTCCAGGCACTGCATTTAACTCCTGAGTAGCTAGCGCCAATCATGCCATGAACTCCTCAAGGTACCTCACAAACTCTATAAGTTCCACAAATTAAAAAAACAGTCAGCATCATTGTTGAGAGACATAAGAGGATGTCATCTCCAATTCTGCCTGAGGACCGCTGAGGAGAGAGTGGAAGCAAGGCTCTGTGATGATCACTCTAGAAGGCTTTCTGCTTGGTTGACAGTATTGCTTTGGTCAGGAAGTGGGAAGGATCCAGAGGGGAGGATGTGCAGCTGGTAAGGTTGTGGGAGGGGACAGAGCCTGGTACAGCATCCAGAATAAATTCTTAATTAACCACAGTGCATATTGGTAAACATTGTGGTCTTTTTTTGCTAACGTTTGGTTGAAAACTTTGTGTCTAAATTCAAAGGGGAAATTAGTCTGTAGTTCTCTTTAGTGCTATCTTTGTCTGGTGATTACATGAAAAGCTGTGAAGTATCTATATCTCTTCTATGTTCTAGACAAAACTGTGTAAAATTTACATCAATCTTTAAATATTTGACAAAACTCTTTATTGATTCATTGGGGCCTTGAGATATCTATTTTGGCATTTCAAAATTAAAAATTCATTTCTTAAATGTATGTAAAACTACAACTTGGTTGACCTTTGGGAGGTTTCCATTCTGGAGGAAATGGTACATTAATTCTAAGTTTTCAAATTTATGACAAACAAGTTTTACATAGCATTTTATTATCCTTTAGCTGACTGCAAAATTTGCTGAGATAAAATTTAATTCCAGATGTAAATAATTTCTCTCTTTCCTTTTATCTCTATTAGTTTTGCCAGTAGTTTGTAAATTTTTAAAGGAATCTTTCCATTTAATTACTTTTATAGAAGCTGCCCTGAGATCTCTCCCACCACCTGCTTGGGCCCTGTGGGTCCATGCCATCTCCTGCCTGCTCTGACACCAGCTCAAGCAAGGAAGGTAGCCATGCGGGCAGCACGGAAACATCCCCCACGATCCCCCTCCTGAGCTCTCAGACCTCCTGACTGGGCCAGTCCTGGGACCCACTCTGCAGAGGCATAGGTTGTTATAAAGGGTATTTTTATGAGCTCCCAACTTTGAAAAGCTTTAAAGAAAGGGTGGGGGAAACCTGTAATAGAACTGTGTGGAGTTCAACTCTGCAGGTTGGGAAACTCAATTTAGGCCTTGTGGCATGAGGTCAGTCTGAGTCACAGGGATCTGCCATTGGCTAGATGAGATCGGGGTACTTGGTTCTGCACATGGCTGTGCATGTGGTATATTAAGACAGCAGAGACATAGTCTGAAAGAGGCCCTTCAAATTATTTTTTTCTTTCTCTCTTTTCCTCATTCCACCCTTCAATTTCTTTCTTTTGTCTGTCCTCTTTCTAAAACTCAGTCTCTTGCTCCACCATATTATCCCTCATCTTCCTTTCTATTCCTGCTCCTGCTCTAACTCAGGCTTTTCCTTGTATCATTTTTTCTTTTTTCTTTATGTTCTTTTCTTCTGTCATTTTACCTCATGGTCAGTAGTTTGAAGGGAAAGTGAGCCTCTGTTACTGTTAAGGGGATATATTCTTGTCCTTATTCTTGCACTCTGTCTATCCCTTTTGAATTTAATGGTTTTGTAAAGATTATATGGTCACTCTATGTCCTCTGGTTTCACTTGAAACCTTCTCCAATTCTTTCACTTATCTACTCCTCTCGTCCTAACTCTGTCTAGGCCACCATCCTAAATGGTAAAGATGCTATATTGAAAAGTGTATTCACTGTAAAAATATGTTGGGCTGTTTATTGATTTTAATTTAATTCACGTGGTTTAAAGGTGATAGATTAATGACTACCACAAGTGGTTAATCTGCAAGTTGTGCTTGATCCTATTGTGCTGCTGAATGTATCAATTGTGATAAAGGATTGTGATTGATTTAGTGAGTTGTTTTCTCCAATAATATGAAAATAAGAATGTCTATGAGTCATTAGAGTCTCAAAAGCTAAAGTGCAACTATATCAGGAAGATTTGAGCAACAAACCCAGAAATTAAACCAAGGAAAACCCAAAAACAAAAATAAAAATGAGAAAACACTTAAGCAAGCCACAAAGACAGACTTCCAGTTCACCAATGGCAAACAGTAGGGTAAATGAGGATGAAAAGTCTGATAGTGAACCAGCAAGCCACCCTGAACCCATAGCAAAGAGGGTAATAAAACAGAACAATCAGGCTCTAGAAAAATTCAATATAGAAATAATTTCCCATTAACCACAAAGATGATGAGCAAAATGGAAGTCGTGATTCCAGACTCTAGAACAGAAACTGAGAAAAACATAGATGAGCTCAGGACCATGATAGAAGCCATGAAGGCCCAGCGTAAGAAAGAAATGGAAACAATGAATGTCCAACAGAGGAAAGAAATGGAATCCATAAATCAGATTCAAACAGATATCCAGGAGATTAAGTACTCCATTGAAAGTGTACTCAACAGAATAAAAGATTGCAAAGACAGAATTTCAGATACAGAAGATAGGATTGCAGTCAGTGACCAAGAAAAGAGAGGTCTCTTCAAAGCAATAAGGGATCATGAGAAATTGATCCAACAACTTCTAGATGATGCAAAGAAGAATAACATAAGACTGATAGGAATCCATGAAGTAGCAGGAGAAAATACAAATGACTTAAAAAAGCTGTTTACAGAATTAATGGCAGAAAACTTCCCAAATAGAAGGGAAGAATTAGACATACAGATAAGTGATGCATATAGAACTCCAATTAGCCACAATAAAAAAAAATCTACACCTAGACATATAATAATCAAGATCCCAGAAATCCAACAGAAGAGCAAAATACTACAAGTAGTAAGAGAAAAGAAACAAATCACATGCAAAGGAAAGGCCATCAGAATCACAGCAGACTTTTCAACACAAACCCTCAGGTCAAGGAGAGCCTGGAGTGAGGTATTTCAAGTCCTAAAAGAAAATGACCTACAACCTAGACTGATTTATCATACAAAACTCTCTTTCAAAATGGATGGGGAAATAAGATACTTCCATGACAAAGAACACATGAGAAACTTCATGAACACAAACCCAGCACTACAAGGAATTTTAAACAATATCCTAGAAAAGGACGATGAAGGTCACAACAACATGAGGCCCAACAGACCAAATCAAACAGGCAAGGCAAAAAAACTAAAAGGAGAGGGGGGAAAAGTCAAAACAGTCAACCAAAGGACAACAAGACTACAATAATAAGACAGAACATATCAGTTATAACCATCAATGTCAATGGCCTCAATTCACAAATCAAGAGAAATAAACTGGCAAAATGGATTAAGAGGCAAAATCCAACAATATGTTGTGTACAAGAAACACACCTAGTACAAAAAGAAGCCCATAGACTGAAAGTGAAAGGATAGAGAACAATTTACCATGCAACAGGAGCACAGAAAAAAGCAGGGGTAGCAATCTTATTCTCAGACAAAGTAAATTTCAAACCAAAACTCATTAAGAGAGACAAAGAAGGACACTACATCCTTGTAAAGGGAACAATTCAAGAGGAAGGGATGATAATCACAAACATATAGGCACCAAATGTTAATGCCCCAAACTATATAAAACAAATATTAAGTAACATGAAAAACAGGTAATCACCAATACAATTGCAGTGGGGGATTTAAATACCCCACTATCACAAATAGAGAGATCATCTAGGCAGAAAATCAACAATGATATACTAGAACTGAACCAAGCTTTTGAACGCATGGACTTAATAGATGTCTATAGAGTGTTCCACCCCACAAAATCAGAATATACATTCTTTTCAGTTGCACATGGGTCATTCTGCAAGATAGATCACATACTAGCTCACAGAACAGGTCTGAATAAATGCAAAAGAATCGAAGTTATCCCCTGTATATTATCAGATCATAGTGCAATTTAGATGGAGATCAATAGCATAAGAAATTGTAGGAACTTTACAAACACATGGAAATTGAACAACACTCTCCTGAACAATCAATTGATCAAAGAGGAAATTAAAGAAGGAATCAGACAGTTTTTACAAATAAATGAAAATGCCAGTACAACATACAGGAATTTATGGACACAATAAAAGCAGTTCTACTTAGAAAATTCATAGCACTGAATGCCCATACTAGGAAAACAGAGAGAGCTCAAATAAACAACCTAATGATGAATCTTAGACTCCTAGAAAAACAAGAGCAAAAAAAACCCAAAGCTCAAACAACAGAGGAAATTATAAAGATTAGAGCAGAAATCAATGCAATGGAAACTAAGAAAACAATACAAAAATAAATGAAACAAAGAGTTAGTTTTTTGAAAGAATGAATAAAATAGATAAACCCTTAGCTAATCTCATCAAAAAAGGAAAGAAAAGGCTCAGATCCATGCAATCAGGAATGAAAAAGGTGAAGTCACAACAGATCCGAAAGAAATCTGGAGGATCATGAACACCTACTTTGAGAACCTGTACTCTAATAAAATGGAAAACACAGAAGAAATGGACAGATTTCTAGATACTTATGAATTACCAAAGTTGAATGAAGAAGATAAAAATATTTTAAATACCCCCAATTACAATCAGTGAAATTGAAAATGTTATTAAAAACTTACCAACAAAGAAAATCCCAGGTCCTGATGGATTCATTGCTGAAATTTACAAGACATTTAGAGAAGAACTATTGCCTTTACTCTTCAAACTTTTCAATGAACTTGAAATGGAAGCTATACTTCCAAATTCATTCCTGGAAGGAAGTAGCACTTTGATTACCAAACCAGGGAAAGATGCAAATAAAAAAGAGAACTACAGGCCTTAATGAATATAGATGCAAAAATCCTTAATAAGATACTAGCAAACCGAACACAGAGGATCATCAAGAAGATCATACATCCTGAATAAGTTGGATTTATTCCAGGGATGCAAAGATGGTTCAACATACGTAAGTCAATAAATATAATACATTACATTAAGAAAGTCAAGAATGAAAACCATATGATCCTCTAAATAGATGCAGAAAAAGCATTTGACAAAATTCAACACCCATTCATGATAAAAACCCTGCAAAGAATTAGAATAGATGCACTCTATCTCAACTTAATAAAGGCTATCTATAAAAAAACAACAGCCAACATCATATTAAACAGCCAAAAACTGAAAACTTTCATGTTAAAATCAGGAACAAGACAAGGATGCCCACTATCACCACTCCTCTTCAATATAGTTTTGGAAACATTAGCCATGGCAATTAGACAAGAGAAAGAAATTAAAGCAATAAAGATAGGAAAGGAAGAAGTTAAACTCTCATTATTTCCTGATGATATGATACTTTACATTGCATACAATAAAAACTCCACCAAAAGACTTCAGACTTAAATGACAGATTCAGTAGAGTAGCTGGATATGAGGTGAACACCCAAAAATCAATAGCCTTCTTGTACACAAATAACAGACTCACTGAGAGAGAAATTAGGGAAACAATTCCTTTCACAATAGCATCAAAAAAAAAAAAGAATTATCTAGGAATCAATCTAACAAAAGAAACAAAAGAAATCTAAACTGAAAACTACAGCATTTTGAAAAAAGAAACTGAAGAGGATATTAAAAAATGTAAAGATATCTCCTGCTCCTGGGTAGGAAGAATCAACATAGTGATAATGGCCATACTACTAAATCTGTTATACTGATTCAATGCAATACCAATTTAAATTCTAACACTATATTTCGCAGAACTAGAAAAAAATAATCCAAAAATTCATTTGGAACCATAAAAGAGCTAAAATAGCAAAAGCCATCCTAGGTAACAGACACATGGCAGCGGGTATAACAATTCCCAATTTGTAACTATACTACAAAGCCACTGTGATACAAACAGCATGGTACTGGCAAAGAAACAGACCTGAGGATCAGTGGAACAGATTGGAAGACACAAAAACAACTCCAGATGTACTCAGCTACCTCATCTTTGACAAAGGAGCTCACTATCCTCAGTGGAGGGAAGATAGCCTCTTCAATAAATGGTGTTGGGAAAACTGGATTTCAGCCTGCCAAAGATTAAAGCTGGACCCTTATCTTTCACCTTGCACTAAATTAACATCCAAGTGGATGAAATATCTAAATATTAAAACAGAAACAATAAACCTGCTGGAAGATAAGTTAGGCAGAACTCTGGAAGACATTGTCATAGGAAAAGACTTTTTGAAAAAATCCTCAGTAGAACGGGAACTAGCCGAAAGAATTAACAACTGGGATCTCACCTTATTAAAAAGCCTCTGCACTGCAAAAGTTACCATCAACAGAACTAAGAGACAACCTCCAATGTGGGAAAAAATTTTAGTAGCTGCTCCTCAGAGAAAGGACTCTTATCTAGATTATATAAAGAACTCAAAACAATCATCCCCACCAAATATAAAGACCCAATTCAAAAATGGGCATCTGAAATGGACAGACATTTCACAGACAAAGAAGTAAGAGCAGCAAGTAAATATATGAAAAAATGTTCCACATCACTGGTTATTCGAGAGTTGCAGATGAAAACAACACTGAGATTCCACCTCACCCCACAAAGAATGGCTGCAATCAAGAAATCAAACAATAACAAATTGGGGGGGGATGTTGGGGAGAAAGGAACGTTTCTCCACTGTTGTTGGGAGGGCAGACTGGTGCAACCACTATGGAAATCAATATGGAGATACCTCAAAAAGCTGGGACTAGATGTTCCATTAGACCCAGCCATCCCTCTGCTGAGTATCTTTCCAAAAGAATTAAAAGAATCATAATACAGTGATGTGTGCACACCCATGTTTATAGCGGCACCGTTTGTAATAGCTAAAACTTGGAAACAGCCCATTTGCCCATCAATTGGAGACTGGATAAAGAAAATGTGGTTTTTCTATAAAATGGAATATTACTCAGCCATAAAGAATGAGAAATTACATTCATTCATAGGAAAATGGATACAAATGAGGATATACCCCTAAGTGAAATAAATAAGTCACACATGTATAAATACTGAATAGTTTCTCTGATGTGAATAAAGTATAATAGTACATAAAATCCTAATGAGATAATTGACATTGTGAAATGAGAAGCAAGGGGCTAAAGATGTAGGGAAGGTGTGATGGTTAGGGGAAGGCTAATAAGGGAAAAATGTGAGAAAATGAAAAGATTGAAATAATGTGTTTGTAAATGGGGAGGGGAGGAGGGGGTGTAGGGAGGGCAGGGAAAAGGGGAAAAAATGAGAACCATGTGCTGTCATGTAGAGGTACAAGATCCCAACAATGAATGTAACAGTATTGTATCCCTAAATGTACCAATAAATTCAATTATTTAATTAAAAGTATTTTTATATAATTTTATGTGATCACATTTAATTTTTTAGCTATTTTCATTCAGCTTGCTTTTCATTTACTTTTATTTTTCTAGATCTTTAGTATACCAAGTGTATTTATTAAATAAAGCATTTTTGTTTATTCAATTTAAACTGGAATTTCAAATAATGTTTACTGTGTACTTTTAGAATGTACAACATAATCTTCTGATATATATGTATATATTTAGAGTTACTATAGTTAAGCAAATTATTATATATATCATTTATAATTATGTATTGATTTCTCTTCTGGCACAATAGCTATAAACTACCTCTATAGAAAAAATCGGAGTACCATTTTAAGTATTAACTATCCTCAGATTGTACAATAGATTTTCCAATTTTGTCCTTCTATATATATTTTGCTTTATATCCTTTGAGCTACATCTCACTTTTTATTATTCTGCATTCATTTATGGTAATAAATTTTATTTTTATCTCTATATATTTTATTAATTTTTTAAAATTTCAAATATAAGTGAGATCATGTAACATTGTTTCTTTCTATATCTATCTTATTTTCATTAGAATAATGTCCTCTAGGTTCATCTGCATTGTGGATACCTACAGGACTTATTCCTTTTTAAAAGCTGGAGAAAAGGTTTATTTCTTCATCTGTCAATGAACATTGAGTTTGTTTCTGTGTTTTGGCTATTATAAATAATGCTGTAATAAAAATGAATGTGCAGATGCTATTATGTTGTAGATATTTTTGAGGGTTTATATGACAAAGAGGGGCTGTTAAATAATATGACAATTATATTTTAAGTATTTTTATAGGAACCACCATACTTTTTTTTAATGACTTCACAACTTACATTCCTAACAACAGGATACAAGGTTTTGTTTTTACCACCATTCTGTTTTTTAATGTCTTCATAATCTACATTCCTACCAACATTATACAAGGTTTTGTTTTTCTCCATGCCTCTACACGCCCTTGTTATCTTCTTTTTTGTAATAATTCCTATTTAGTATAAAGTGATATCTCACAGTGGTTTTACTTGCATTTTTATGATTGCTGCTGGTGTTAAATGTCTGTTCATATTCCATTTATTAGTAATTTGTTTCACTTGGCAATTTTGTGTCTCATTTGAAGAAATATCTACTTCTGTCTTTTGCCCATTTTCCAAAACTTGAATGCTAAGATTTTATTTGTAGTGCTGTGGATTAAACAAAGAATCTCTCATATGCTAGGCAAGTACTCTACCACTAAACTACACCCCCAGAATCCAAGATTTTTGTTATTAATTTGTACTGATTGTTTATAAAGTTTTATATCAATCTCCTTTAAGATATATGGTTTCAAGATATTTTTTTCCCTGTGAGAACCAAGATTGGTGATGTAAAGGTACAAGATCCCAATGATGAATGTAACTGTACTGTATACCTAAACACTACCAATAAACTCAATGTAAAAAAAGATATATTTTTCCCATTAGTAGGTTGGACTGATTTTGGTAATATTACATATATTCAATGTTTACAATATGGTGTTATGGGTTTCATATAGATAGGACAGTGATTCCTATGTTGAGTATATTAACAGATTTATCAAATAACATAGTTACTTATTGTGGTAAGAGTAACTGAAATGTACTTATTGAATGAAAATCTCAGACTACAATTTAATTAAATATAGTATTTTCATTATATAATAAATCTCCAAATGCCTTTAGCCTTTAAAAAGCAAAGGATCTTAAGCTTTTGCTACAATTTAAGTGGACCTGTGGGACTTTATGGTAAATGGAATGAGCCAAGCACACACATAAAATGAGTTCATGATTAATTTATATGTGCAATCATACAAAATTAAATACAAAAATGTATAATAAAAATTGTATGCAGATGGGATATGAAATTGATTGTATAAGTCAGAAGATGAAATGTAGTTTTCTTACTCATTTTATCTAATGTTTCATTTTTGGCTAAAACAATGTTAGTTGAATGTAATACTATTTGTTTGTTTTTGCTTCTATAAACTTAGATTTGATCAAGAAATAAAAAAATCATTTCCTAAATGAATGTTAATAAGTTTTTTATTTTTTTGCTGTTTTCTTCTAAGAATTTTAGGGTTTCGGGTCTTACATTTAAGTCATTTATTTATTTTTAGTTGATTTGGGTATGTACTGTAAATAGTTTTAATTTTAATTTTTGCAAGTTGTATTAACTAACTTTCTCATAGCTGAGACAAAATACCTGGTATTCACAAGTTTGAGGAAATATTTAATGTGGCTCATGGTTTGAAGAATTCTCTCCATGGTCAGGTGACATCAAATCAGGAATGTCATGGCAGAAAGCATGGTGAAGCATAGCTGCTCAGTTCATGAGGCCAGGAAAGAAAGCAGGAGAACTTTTGCCAAGGAACCACAGGTAGTACCTACCTAAGGTCACACATCCATGACTCACCCAGACACACCCAAAAGTGTGCTTTACTCTCTGCTAGTCATTTCTTAGTCTAATAATGTTGACATACCAGCATTAACAGTCACAATCTACCCTTTGTCAAATGCACACCCTAACCATCTCCTTAAACCACACTTAATCTCCAAAGTAAAAAAAATAGCAATTCATAATTCCACATAAATTAATGTAACTATACCATGTACAACCAGAAACACAAAAATTATTCCACAAAATCTCAACTGTTCCAGCATTTTTCAAAAGTCCAAAAATCTTCTGAGACTCAAGGCAAACTCTTAACTATGAACCTCAAACCAAAATAAGACCAAAACCTAGCAGGACAATCATTAAATCCTATAGTTTTATGTTCAATATCCAGGGTATGTAGGGGTAAAATGTGAGTTTCAAAGTAATTAGACAGCCTCACTCTTGTGACCTTATTGCTTATGGCACACACTGCTTCTCTCTTGGGTTGGTTCCACATCAAGCCAATATCATCCCCAATACTGGT
The DNA here is from genome assembly GCF_012274545.1 of Fukomys damarensis. NCBI lineage: Eukaryota > Metazoa > Chordata > Mammalia > Rodentia > Bathyergidae > Fukomys > Fukomys damarensis. Next base: position 62,717,621 of record NW_022900951.1, on the reverse strand, counting down.
CATCTCTGACTTCTTGGGGTTTGCCCCAAAATTTGGCCTTCATTTTCACAGATTCACTCACTGTTGTTTCAGGACTTCTTTGCCTGGTTTTCCTAGACTTCCTTGGAACAGCTTGCATTCCAAATGCCAATAAGCTAGAAGTACTTGGATGATGCTAAGGTCTGTTTTTAGATTGTGTTTTTATTACTTTCAACAAAGGTAGTCTGAAAAAGTGTTAAAGACTCCAGAAGGTAAGGAGATGTTAAAATAAAATGTGATATGTACACTAAGATGAATTCCTGTAACAAATAAAAGATATTAAGGGAAATTAAGGAAATCTAATTAGAATACCAACTTTAGTCATAATAATGTATCAATATACTTATTAATTGTAATATTCTATGGTAATTTAAACTGTTAAACATAGGAACTCTATTAAATGTATATATACAATGCAATATTACTCAGCCATAGGTAGAATGAAATCATGTATTTTGCAGGAAAATGGATGGAACTAAAAACCATCATGTTAAATGAAATTAGCCAGAGTCAAAAAGTTAAATATCACATGTTTTCACTTAAATGAGAAACCTAAAACTTACATAAATTAGTAAGTAAATTAAATGAAGGTGAGATGATAGGAAAATGGGAGGCAGACTTTTGAAGATGGGGAAGGGAATCAGTGGGAGTTGGTAAGAAAGGGAAAAAAGAGTAATGAAATAAAAAAGATCAAGATATATTAAATGCATGTAGTAACTTGCCCAAACAAGCCACACAATTTTGTAATGCTATCATGCACTGAAACCACTCTTCATTTTTATGTAAATGTAAAACTACACTAAAATGTAATCTGTTAAAACAAATTACACTAAATTTTTTTTAAATAAAAGAAATGATACTCTTGATAATGGCTGTTACTTCTTGGTTAGATGTCACTGAATAAAACTACCTGCAATTTAGGATTTTTACTAAACTCTGCAGTTTTGTGAAGTAAGGTACAACAAAACCAGATTCGAATTTGAATAGAAATCATCAAATTATGAAAATACACTTCAGAAAAGCCTATTAACAAATCACACAATAGCACTGTCTTTTTAATGGAACATTGATTTTTAAATAAATTTTACATATTTTTAATTTTTTAATGCTTATTTTTAATTGGCACTAGTACATATATATATGTGGGGATTCTGATGTTTTGATTTATGCATACATTATTTAATGATTAAATATTGCCAATTAATATAAAGATTACCATATATATTTATCATTTTTAAAGTTTGAAAATATTATAATCAAATATGTTAGCATTTTTAGCATGTTTCAAGTGTAGAATATGTTGTTGACTATCAAACAATTTTGTAAATTACATATATTTAACTTATTCTTCCTGTTACCTGAAAAGTTGTTTCCTTTAATGTTGGCATTTAAAAAATGTTAGATTCTTTAATTAATAGATTTTAGCTATGGCTGTAAATAAATGTTTATTAAAAGGTTAAAATATTTAATATTTCTGAAATAAATAAAATGCTTATAAAAATAGTGACTTGCATCCCTAATGCTTCTAATTGTATTATCTCATTTCATTTTCATTGAAACTGTAAAGCTCATGACATTATTTTTATTTGCAGTAGAGGAAATTAAATAAAAAACAGAGAGGACAAACACCACAGATGATAAGTAGTGGAAACAAAGAGTGAAATTTGTTCTCAATTCTAGAGAATTTGTGGTCAAGGAATGCAGTAGGGAGAATCTGGTGAAAAGTAAATTTATAAAAATGATATGTATTAAAATAATTGATTAACAATCATTAAAATAAAGCAATACAGCAGTTACTAAAAAGATTATTGATAACATTATACACATTCATTGCAATTGCTATTTTGCAAACAATGTGCTATGTTTTGTACTGAATCATTTTCACATAAGAAATATATTCCTCACAGTAAACATCTACAAATAGATGCTATTATCCATATATAACATATGATGAAATGGTGATTTAAAGAAGTTGAGACTTTTAAAAATGATACATAGAGCAGAAAGTCTAACCCATGTGCTTTCTCTGCATAACATCACTTTAACACAAAGAAATGACTACAAATGCTGTCCATAACATCTTTCAAAGTTGGTGCGGTTTGGTTGGTGGTTGTAGTAGTAGTAATAGTAGTGATAGAAGAGAAAATCTACCAGGTCTACCATTTATTAGGTGGATTTGGGGGCTCTGAAACCTGATGTGTTATTTTCTCTTTAAAAACAATTCCTTATTTGCCAAAAGACAAAATAATAGAATATTTTAAAATCTTTAAACATTAGTAGATTCCTGTGTGTCTCATGTGGCTATCACCTCGTTTACTGACATCAATCATGTTTTAGTCTATGTTTTAAATGTACGTATAATCAATGAGCATGGAAGAGATTTATATTAACTTGAATTGCATACTTAAGGCTTTTAGAACTACTTTTATTTACTTATACTATCTATATTTGATAATGTTAAAGATAAAGATACGTAATCACTTTAAATTTACTTTTAATATGACAACATTAAAAAGATGTGGGACTAAAGATTTTATACTTAGACAAAATATCTTCCAGTTTTATGTAATAAGACATTGAATCTCAATTAACTCACTATCCAATATTGTCAAAAACTGTATCTACTGAAATCATTTCCTGTGTTGTTGTTTGAAGTGCTTTCATTAACCAGGCAGTATACTGTGATTAAGAAAATAATTACATTGAGTTCATGTGTAGAAAAGTTTAGAGTGGCTATGTTTTCATTTGAAAGAATTTTAATTTGTTATATAAGCTATTTATGTCTCTGCTTCTAATTTAAATCAGACTCACTTATTATGACTTTACCATACAGTCATCTTTTTCTTAATACTTAAAATACAATTTATTGATATATTCTTGTGCTTATTTTTTTTTCTTTCTCCTCCATATGTAGTAGGATCTTATTTGATTGCTTACTGGCACACTTTCAATGCATAGTATATACTGTTCTGCTCAATAAATCTTTGGTTGAATAAATTATTTAGTTTCTCAAATTTCCTCTGAAATAACCACTGTCTTATGTTATGTCATGTAATTTATTTATTTCAGTATTATGGTTAAACTGCAGGGCTTCACACATGCTAGGAAAGTGGTAACACTTAGCTACACCCCCCAACTACATTACTGTTTTCCAATAACATGTTTTCAAGGAATTGAGAGTTTTTTATACAGGGAGGAACAGAAACAATGAATATTCTAATAACTATAGCTAACCACTGAAAAAGTAAAAGTCATCAGTAGCTAGAAAGCAGTTTCCTAAATAATATGTATTCTTTAAATATGGGATCAAATTTAAGAAACAACATTTATTAAAACTTCAGATTCAGCACAAAAATACTGGCAATAACTATATATTTTCAAATAATGTGCTTACAGTATGTTCTTGAAATTAAAGTGGTAGTATTGCTTGTCAGCCTTTTGGCCAAGATCAAGTGTAGAAATTAAAGTAGTAGGAAGCAATTTGTATATAGCTCAATTATCTTTGAGATATAGGGTAACACTGGATATGTGTAACATGCTAATCAGCCTAGGAAACAGGTGGATTTTCTTATGGAAATAAAAGGCTAGAATTTGAAATTTGTCAACATTGGGCAAGAGTAAAAAACTGTTAGTGTTTCTGGTTGATATAGATGTTTAAGTCAGTATGACAGTGTTGTTTTTATAATAGATTGAGCCCTGCATAGTTTAAAATAAATATTTCATAAATCAGTACAAACTTCTCTTCATTTAACCAATTAAATTCTAGATATTAACTTATTTTTCCTACTACTTTGAAACTTGGGCACATATTCTTACAAAGCAAATATAAGTATTTTCAGGTTTAAATTAATAAATAGTAATCCTACATTATCAATACCATTGATTTGTGAATTCAACATAATTCAATATATCACATTCTTGTCACTATTTGGTGATTTTTAAAACTATATATTCAAACCAGACTCTTTGGACTAACTTCTAATAGCTTTAACATTTACCCCACCCCCTGGAAAATCAGCCTAAAGCAGCCAAGTTAAACTTACCATTAATAGTGCAATAGAGTACTCTTGAATACATATAGATATGTATATCATACTTATCATCATAGGCTATACAATAATAAGAAATACAGTTTACAAACAAATCATAAGGAGTTGAAGCTTTTAATGGTTTAGCAGTATAATTAGAGAGATCTGTAAGAGACACTTAAAATAAATGTCTGATACATAGAAGAACTAGAAAGAGGAAAAAAGCCAGAAGAATCAGAATAAAGGAATCAAAGATAAATACTGTATATATCAAGGGGTGGAAAGTCAATTGTATTCAATGCTCCAGAGAGGTGATGTAAGGTAAAGATTTAAAAAGGATCTGTTGTGTTTTCCTTAACAAGAGATTAATCAATCAACAATTGAAATTTTTGGAAAAATTAATGAGTGAAGTGGACATGGGTAAGTAGAATACACATGTTTTTGACAAATTTTATGGTCTTTATTTTTCTAATCTTATTTAAATTACTTGAGAGACATATGATTGTATTCCCAATTGCTGAATGCCATATCTACACTTTCTGTTTCATTTCTTGTTAGGTTAGCATATATTATGAGAATTACTCTTTTCAGAAAGGTTCTATAGTCATTTCTGTCCCCTCCTATGTCTAAAATGATTTTTCAATTGTCCTCATAAGTTTGATAAATGTTTTTAGCTGAAGGAAAAATTTTAGAGTGAATTTGACTATTAATGTTTTATTTATGTTTACATTTTTATTGGCACATCTTTGCAACAGATAATAATTACATTAATCATGGCTAATGTGTACATGTGCATAAAGTATTAAGTCCTTTTTTTATTTCCTCTCCTCTCTTGAACTCTATTTTTTTAGTGGTTTATATATTCGACATTTTTTTCAGCACCAGGGATCAAACTCAGGACTTTTCACTTACAAGACAGGTATGGTGTCATTGAGCTAAATACCCAGCCCTATATATTCTAGACAGTAGTCTTCTGTCTAAGGAGTATCTGGGACAAATTTCCATTCTGTAGGTTGTCTCTTAATTCTTGGTGGTCTAATATGCTGGGCAGAAGCTTTTTAATTTGATGTGATCCTATTTCTTGATTCTTTGTATTTTTTTTCTGTGCAACAAGGTACATAAAATCTGTCTACATGTATGTCTTCAAGAGTTTTATGTATTATACCTTCCAACAGATTGTTTCTGTTTCAGTAATTAGATCTTTCATCCAGTTTGATTTTAGTGTAGTGTGTAAAGATAGATATGAGTCCAGGATCAATCTTCAGCATGTGTAAAGCCCATTTTTCTAACAGCATTTGTCAAAGAGTCTATCTTTCCTTCAGCAAAGATGCTTGGTCCCTTTCTTAAAGATAAGGTAAATGAGTAAGCATTGTTCTTTTCTGCATCCTCTATTCTGTTCCCTTTATCCATAACTCTTTTTTTCTAATGCTATGCTCTTTTTATCACTGTAGCATTTTAGTTTAATGTCTATTCTGGGGTTGTGATGTCCCCTGCCTTGATTTTGTTGCCCAGAATTTCTTTTACAATTTTTGGTGTTTTATTGTTCCATATGAATTTTAGGATTATGTTCTCTAGTTCTGTAAACAATGCTATTAGTTTACTGATTGAAATATGTATAACCATTTCGGAAGTTTAGCAAAAGGCCATCATCATTCTAAAGAGAGAAAAGCTGAAAGCTTTCACTCATAAATCAGGAACAAGATAAGCATGTCCACCATCATCACTTTTGCTCAATACAGTCTTCAAAACATTAGCCAGAGCAATTAGAAAAGATAATTAAATTAAAGAATATGGATAGGAAAAAAAGAAATTAAATTATTATTATTTGCTGATGACAGGATCCTTTAGAAATAAGACACAAACACACACACACACACAGACACACACAAAACTCCACCAAACCACTCATAGTATTAATAATGAAACTCGGTAGCATAATAGCGTACAAAATTCCAAAATCAGTAGGATTCCTGTATACCAACAATAAACTCACCAAAATAGAAATTAAAGAAACAACAACTTTCACAATAGAAGGAAGAAAAATAAAACTCTTAGTAATTACCCTAAGCAAAGAAGTGAAAAACCTCTACAATGAAAATTGTAGTAACCTGAAAAAAGTAGATCAGATATCAGAATATGGAAAGGCATTCCCTGTTCTTGAATGGGAAGACGTTTAAACTTTTAAATTGTTGAACATGAAAAAACAAATTAGTTGGATAAAATCTCAAAAATATTTTAATGCTACATTCTATTCTCTCAAAATATCTGTAGAAGGAAAATGTGAATCATTAGCTATAGAAGGTAGGGAAACTCATAGCTTCCCAGTCTGGCTTTGCTAACATATAAGTTGAAAGTAGAAAAGAACCAAAAGCTTCCAGTTTGAGTAAGTTGGTTTCAACAACAGCAGTATAAGCAGAGTGAGTAAATTGACAGTCTCTCCTTAAAAGTCTAGCTAGATAATAGTATTGATTCTTTTAATGGAAAACTAGACAAAGATCATATGACGTGTGCCAAAAAAAAAAAAAGAATTTGCATTGTCTTTAATATAGGAAAATGCACTTGACCACTAAAACCAAGGGAAATGCAAGATAAAAGTACTGAAGGAGAAAATGGGCATTGTGTCATGTGCTTATAACCCCAGGAGTTTAGTGGGATGAGGAAAGAGGATCAGGAATTCAGTTCTGAGGTTCACAAATTCTAGCCCAGAGACTCACTAAGAAACTCTATTGAAATAAAAACAAGTACAGTAGGAAGGCCTGGGTTCAATCCCCAGTTTAAAAAAAAATTCTAAAGAGAAAGGTCTTACTTAATACATTGTTAAATATCTAAAAGTTTCACAGCATACTCTGTGGGCAAACCTATAGACTGAAAGAATTCTAATTACCATATAAGTGGATATATAAAACGGCACAACTTCTATGAGTAAAAATTTGGTAATTCTTACCAAAACTTTAAAAAAATATATTTCCTGGGCCAGGGATTTAACTCAGTTGTTCCAGCACCTGCCTCACAAACACCAGGACCTGAGTTTGATCCCCAGTATGAAAAATACACACACACACACACACACACACACACACACACACACACACACATATATATTTATAATATAGAAAATCCAATTCATTAATCAATCACAATGCACTGTAAAACAAATGACATATATATGTTTCCTCATTAATTATGGTTTGAAATAGCAAAAGGCTAAGAACCCATATGCTTATTATGGTTTAGAACTTGGGTGTTCACCAAAAAGCCCCATGTATTCAAAGGTAAAGCTTTTGGATGGTAATTTGATGTTAAGGCTCTATATTCATTAGTAGATTTATCCACTTATGACTTCAGTAGCTGAATGTGCTACTAGGAGGTGAGGCCTGGATAGAGGTGAGTTATCAGAGGTGTGATCTAGAATGTTATATTCCCCTTGCAGCTTCCCCTTTGTCTCTCTTTTTTCTGGCTACCATTACATGAGCAGATTTTCTCCATCAGACACTTCCACCTTGCCCTTCCAGCTTTGAAACACACCAAATATGGACTGAATCCTCTAAAAATCATGAGCCAAAATAAAACTTTCTTCCATTAGGGTATGGTTTTAAGATATTTTGTTCCAGTACCAAAAAAGTGAATAAGACAGAAAAAGGTTGGTTTACAAAGCTCGCCGATTCATGCAATGGAGTAATAGGAAGGTGTAAAAATGTAAATAAAAATATAGAATTGTCTATGTAATGACAAGTCAAGATCTCAAGGATATATGTCTGAGGTAATTGTTTTTGTTGCTAAGACAAAATACAAAATATCCATGAGTTCAAGGAGGGATTGTTTATTGCAACTCACAATTTTTAGTGGATCCAGTCCAAAGTTAGCTGGAAACAAGGAAGGGTGGTACGGCAGAGGAGTATCACAGAGAAGAAAGAGTCCATGGCAGAGCAGGCAGAATGCAGAAAAGCAGGAAGAAGGAGCATCAAGCTTGCCTTCCTTCTCTACCTTTATATTCCACCCTGGCTATAAATCAGGCTATGTGCTTCATGCAGGTCAGAGCTTCCATTATCTACACTCAGAAATATGCTAATTCAAATCAGAGTACTAATTTAGTACCACACACCCTTAATTCCAGTATCATATGTTCTAGACACTGACAGATATAAAGGCTCCATTTATGGGCCCATGAGGCTTTGGGGATACATCTAGATACAAGCCATAGTTTTAAACTTCAGCAAGTTGAAATCCAGTTTTTCCAACACCATTTATTAAAGAGGCTATATTTCCTCCACAGAGTATGGTTGGTTCCTTTGTCAAAGATAAGATAGCTGAGTATGTCTGGAGTTCTTTCTGCATCTTCTAATCTATTCCAAGGATCCTTGGGTCTGTTTCTTTGCCAGTACCATGCTGTTTTTAACACAGTGGCTTTGTAGTATAGTTTCTAATTGGGGAGTGTGATACCCCATGTCATGTCTCGGTTGCCTAGAATGGCTTTTGCTATTCTAGGTCTCTTCTTGTTCCAAATAAATTTTAGTATTGTTTTCTCTGGTTCATTGAAATCTACTGTGGGAATTTCAATTGGGATTGCATTGAAACTGTACAACAGCTTTGGAAATATGACCATTTTTACTATATTGGTTTTTCTTACCCCAAAACAAGGGATGTCTTCCCATTTTCTTTTATCCTGTTCAATCACTTTTTTTCAGAGCATTGCAGTTCTCAATGTAGAGGTCTTTTGGTTTCTTGTTAGACTAATTCCTAGATATTTCATTTTTTGGGGTGCTATTGTGAAAGGGACTGTTTCACTAATTTCTCTATTGGTAAGTCTGCTATTTGTGTACAAGAAGGCTATTGAGTTTTAAGTGTTTATCTTGTATTCAGTTACTCTTTTTTCTATAATTAAATCTAGAAGTTATTTGGCAGAGCTGATTTGGGTATTCCATGTAAAGTATCATTTTGTCAGCAAATAATGACACTTCAACTTCTTCCTTTTCTGTTTTTATTGCTTTAATTTTTCTCATGTCTAATTGCTGTGGCTAATATTTCCAAATTTATATTGAACAGGAATGGTGATAGTGGACATCTTTCTCTTATTTCGGATTTTAGCATGAAGTTTTCCAGTTTTTGACCATTTACTATGATATTGGCTAAAGGTTTTTCATAGATAGCATTTATCAAGTGGAGATAGAGACCATCTGTTCCAAATTTCTGCAGGGTTTTCATCATGAATGAGTGTTGAATTTTGTCAGATGCATTTTTGCATCTATAGAGAGTAATTAACAGAGTTCACTTTTTGGCCATTTAATACAATGTTGGCTGTTGATTTTTCATAGATAGCCTTTAATAAGTCAAGATGTAGAACATTTATGCCATTTTTGCAGGGTTTTTATCATGAGTGGGTGTTGAATTTTATCAAATGCTTTTTCTGCATCTATCCAGAGGATCATATGGTTTTTGTCCTTCACTCTGTTAATATAGTGTAATACATTTATTGATTTACATGTGTTGAATCATCCTTGCATCCTTGGGATAAATCTGACTTGGTCAGAGTGTTTGATCTTCTTGATAACCCTCCTGCATTCTGTTTGCCAATATCTTATTGAGGATTTTTGCATTTATGTTCATTAGGGAGATTGGCCTGTAGTTCTCTTTTTTGGTTGGGTCTTTCCCTGGTTTAGAAATCAAAGTAATATTTGCTTCCAGGAATAAATTTGGAAGTATTGCTTCCCTTTAAATTTCATTGAAAAGTTTAAAGACTAGTGACAGTAGATTTTCTCTAAATGTTTTTTAGAATTCAGTGTGAAAACCACCAGGAATTGGGCTTTTCTTTATTGGTAAATTGTAAATATGTTTTCAATTTCACTGATTATAATTGGAGTGTTTAGAAGTTTTGCATCTTCTTTGTTCAACTTTGTAAATTCACATGTATCTAGAAATCTGTCCATTTCCTTTCTGTTTTCCATTTTATTGGAGAACAGTTTCTTCAAGAAGGTATTGATGATCCTCTGGATTATTCCTGAATCAGTTGTGTCTTCACATTTTTAATTCCTAATTACATGGATTTGAGTCTTTCCTTTCTTGATAAGGTTGGCTGAGGGTTTTTGAATTTTATTTATTCTTTCAAAAAATTAACACTTAGGAAGTTAGGTGGAAGGTGGAGGTATGGTACAGCTGCTCTGAGATTTGTTCTTCCTCCAGCCTGCCTGGGCCCAGGGAGTGGGGACTGTTTAGCCACACCCTCCCCTTCCTGGGCCTCCATCAGCTCCAGAGAAACTAAGGAGGCCAAGTAGCCTCTGAAACACCCCCATCCACCCCCCACTCTCAGACTTCCTAATTGTGCCAGTCCTTAGATCCACTCTGAAGTGGCATAGGTGGTCATAAAGGGCATTTTTCTGAGCTCCCAATTTTGAATATCCTTAAAGAAAGGGCAGAGGGAACCTATAATTGGGGAGTGTGATACCCCATGTCATGTCTCGGTTGCCTAGAATGGCTTTTGCTATTCTAGGTCTCTTCTTGTTCCAAATAAATTTTAGTATTGTTTTCTCTGGTTCATTGAAATCTACTGTGGGAATTTCAATTGGGATTGCATTGAAACTGTACAACAGCTTTGGAAATATGACCATTTTTACTATATTGGTTTTTCTTACCCCAAAACAAGGGATGTCTTCCCATTTTCTTTTATCCTGTTCAATCACTTTTTTTCAGAGCATTGCAGTTCTCAATGTAGAGGTCTTTTGGTTTCTTGTTAGACTAATTCCTAGATATTTCATTTTTTGGGGTGCTATTGTGAAAGGGACTGTTTCACTAATTTCTCTATTGGTAAGTCTGCTATTTGTGTACAAGAAGGCTATTGAGTTTTAAGTGTTTATCTTGTATTCAGTTACTCTTTTTTCTATAATTAAATCTAGAAGTTATTTGGCAGAGCTGATTTGGGTATTCCATGTAAAGTATCATTTTGTCAGCAAATAATGACACTTCAACTTCTTCCTTTTCTGTTTTTATTGCTTTAATTTTTCTCATGTCTAATTGCTGTGGCTAATATTTCCAAATTTATATTGAACAGGAATGGTGATAGTGGACATCTTTCTCTTATTTCGGATTTTAGCATGAAGTTTTCCAGTTTTTGACCATTTACTATGATATTGGCTAAAGGTTTTTCATAGATAGCATTTATCAAGTGGAGATAGAGACCATCTGTTCCAAATTTCTGCAGGGTTTTCATCATGAATGAGTGTTGAATTTTGTCAGATGCATTTTTGCATCTATAGAGAGTAATTAACAGAGTTCACTTTTTGGCCATTTAATACAATGTTGGCTGTTGATTTTTCATAGATAGCCTTTAATAAGTCAAGATGTAGAACATTTATGCCATTTTTGCAGGGTTTTTATCATGAGTGGGTGTTGAATTTTATCAAATGCTTTTTCTGCATCTATCCAGAGGATCATATGGTTTTTGTCCTTCACTCTGTTAATATAGTGTAATACATTTATTGATTTACATGTGTTGAATCATCCTTGCATCCTTGGGATAAATCTGACTTGGTCAGAGTGTTTGATCTTCTTGATAACCCTCCTGCATTCTGTTTGCCAATATCTTATTGAGGATTTTTGCATTTATGTTCATTAGGGAGATTGGCCTGTAGTTCTCTTTTTTGGTTGGGTCTTTCCCTGGTTTAGAAATCAAAGTAATATTTGCTTCCAGGAATAAATTTGGAAGTATTGCTTCCCTTTAAATTTCATTGAAAAGTTTAAAGACTAGTGACAGTAGATTTTCTCTAAATGTTTTTTAGAATTCAGTGTGAAAACCACCAGGAATTGGGCTTTTCTTTATTGGTAAATTGTAAATATGTTTTCAATTTCACTGATTATAATTGGAGTGTTTAGAAGTTTTGCATCTTCTTTGTTCAACTTTGTAAATTCACATGTATCTAGAAATCTGTCCATTTCCTTTCTGTTTTCCATTTTATTGGAGAACAGTTTCTTCAAGAAGGTATTGATGATCCTCTGGATTATTCCTGAATCAGTTGTGTCTTCACATTTTTAATTCCTAATTACATGGATTTGAGTCTTTCCTTTCTTGATAAGGTTGGCTGAGGGTTTTTGAATTTTATTTATTCTTTCAAAAAATTAACACTTAGGAAGTTAGGTGGAAGGTGGAGGTATGGTACAGCTGCTCTGAGATTTGTTCTTCCTCCAGCCTGCCTGGGCCCAGGGAGTGGGGACTGTTTAGCCACACCCTCCCCTTCCTGGGCCTCCATCAGCTCCAGAGAAACTAAGGAGGCCAAGTAGCCTCTGAAACACCCCCATCCACCCCCCACTCTCAGACTTCCTAATTGTGCCAGTCCTTAGATCCACTCTGAAGTGGCATAGGTGGTCATAAAGGGCATTTTTCTGAGCTCCCAATTTTGAATATCCTTAAAGAAAGGGCAGAGGGAACCTGCAGTAGAACAGTGTGGAGTTCAACCCTGCAGGAGGTCCAGGAACTCAGTTTGGGCCTTGCAGCCCAAAATCAGTCTGAATATGAGGGGTCTGCCATGGGCTAGCTGAGATCAAAGGACTAAGTTCTGCACATGGCTGTACACATTGTATATTATGACAACAGAAATATAGTCTGAAAGAGGCCCTTCAAATTCATTTTTTTCTTTCTTTTCCTCATTCCACTCTGCAAATTCTTTATTTTTTCTGTCCTCTTTCTCCTACTCAGTCTCTTGCTCCACCATATTATCCCTCATCTCCCTTTCTGTTCCTGCTCCTGCCCTAACTCAGATTTCTTTATCAATTTCATTTTTTCTTTATGTTGTTTTCTTTTGTCATTTTACCTCACTCAGGGGTCAATAGTTTCAAAGGAAAGTAAGCCCCTCTTACTGTTAAGTGGTTATATTCTTGTCCTTATTCTTGCACTGTATCTTTCCCTTTTGACATTAACAGTTTCCTAAAGATTGTATGGTCATTCTCTATCCTCTGAATTCACTTGAAACCTTCTCCAATTCTTTTACTTATCTATTCCTCTCATTCTAACTCTATCTGATCCCCCATCCTAAATGGTAAAGATGCTATATTGAAGAGTTTATGCACTGTAAACATATTTGGATTGCTTCTTGATTTTAATTTAATTCACATGGTTTAATGATGATAGATTAATGACTACCACAAGTGGTCAATTTTCAAGTTGTGCTTGATCCTATTGTATTCCTGATTACATCAGTTAGGCTAAAGGGTTGTGATTGATTTAATGAGTTGTCTTCTGTGATAGTAAGAAAATGAGAATGTCTATGTGTCATTAGAGACTCAAAAGCTAAAGCTCAACTATATCAGGAAGATTTAAGTAATGACCCAGAAATTAAAGCAAGGAAACCCCAAAACAAAAACAAAAATGAGAAAACACTTAAGCAACACATAAAGACAGATTTCCAGTTCACCAATGGCAAGCACTAGGGCAAAGGAGGATGAAAATTCTGATGGTGAACCACCAGGACACCCTGAACTCAATGTACAGGAAGTAACAGAACAGATCAATCAGGCTCTATAAAAATTGAAAACAGAAATAATTACCCCGATAATGATAGAGATGGTGAGCAAAATGGAAGTCAGGATTCTAGACTCTAGAACAGAAACTGAGAAAAAAATAGAAGAGCTCAGGACCATGATAGAAGCCATGAAGGCCTAGCATAAGGAAGAAATGGAAACTATGAATGCCCAACATAGGAAAGAAATGGAATCCATAAAAAAGATTCAAACAGATATCCAGGGGATTCAAAACTCTATTAAAAGTGTTCACAGCATAATAAAAGAATGAGAAGATACAATCTCAGATATAGAAGATCGGATTACAGTGCCTGTTAGAAAAGAGGTCTCTTAAAATCAGTGAGGGATCATGAGAAATTGATATAACACTTCAAAGAAGAATAATATAAGACTGATAGGAATCCATGAAGTAGCAGGACAAAATATAAATGACATAAAAATCTGTTCACAGAATTAATGGCAGAAAATTTCCTAAACAGAGGGGGAGAAATTGGCATACAGATAAGTGTGGTATATAGGACTCCAACTAGCCATGATCAAAAAATACCTACACCTAGACATATAATAAATAAGATCCCAGAAGCCCAACAAAAGAATGAAATACTACAAGCAGTAAGAGAAAATAAATAAATCACATGCAAAGGAAAGCCAATCAGAATCACAGTAGACTTTGCAACACATACCCTCAAGTCAAGGAAAGCGTGGCATGCAGTATTTAAAGTCCTAAAAGAAATCAACTTCCAACCTAGACTGATGTATCCTGTGAAACTTTCTTTCAATATGGATGGGGAATTAATATACTTCCATAACAAAGAACACCTGAGAAAATTCATGAACATCAAACCAGCACTACAAGGAATTATAAAAAATATCCTAGAAAAAGACAATGAAAGTCACCACACCATGAGGCCCAACAGACCAAATCAAATAGGAAAGGCAAGAAGCTAAAAGGAGAGGGGGGAAAAAGTAACAAGCGTCAACAAAAGGACAAAAACATGACAATAATAAGTCAGTGCATATCAGTTATAACCATCAATGTCAATGGCCTCAATTAACCAATCAAGAGAAATAGACTGTCAGAATGGATTATGAAACAAAATCCAACAATAAATTGTATTCAAGAAACACACCTAGTGCAAAAAGAAGCCCATACACTGAAAGTGAAAGGATGGAAAACAATTCTCCATGCGACAGGAGCACAGAAAAAAGCAGGAGTAGCAATCTTATTCTCAAAGCAAAATTCAAACCAAAACTGATTAATAGGGACAAAGAAGGCCACTACATCCTTGTAAAAGGAACATTGAAGAGGAAGAGATGGCAATCATAAACATATAGGCACCAAATATTAGTGCCCCAAACTATATATATATAACAAATATTAAGTAACATGAAAAACCAAATAATCATTAATACAATTAGTGTGGGGGATCTAAATATCCCCGTATCACAAATAGACAGATAATCTAGGCAGAAAATCAACAATGAAATACTAGAACTGAACCAAGCTTTTGAACTCATGGATTTAATAGATGTCTATAGAGTGCTCCACCCCACAAAATAAGAAATATACATTCTTTTTGGCTGCACATGGGTCATTCTCCAAGATAGATCTCATACTAGCTTATAGAATTGGTTTGAATAAATTCAAAGGAATTGAAATTATCCCCTGTATATCATCTGATCATAGAGCAATCAAGCTGGAGATCAATAGCATAAGAAATCATAGGAATTTCACAAACTTGGAAATCACACACACTCCTGAACAATGAATGGGTCACAGAGGAAATTAAAAAAGAAATCAGACAGTTTTTACAAATAAATGATAATGCTAATGCAACACAGGAATCTATGGGACACAATGAAAGCAGTTCTACATGAAAAATTCATAGCATTGAATGCCCCCACTAGGAAAACAGAGCGAGCTCAAATAAACAACCTAATGATAAATCTTACATGGCTAGAAAAACAAGAGCAAGAAAATCCCAAATCTCATACAAGAGAGGAAATTATAAAGATTAGAGCAGAAATCAATGCAATGGAAACTAAGAAAACAATACAAAAAAATCAATGAATCAAAGAGTTGTTGTTTGAAAGAATAAATAAAATTGATAAACCCTTAGCTAACCTTATCAAAAAAAGGAAAGAAATGGCTCAGATCCATGCAATTAGGAATGAAAAAGGCAAAGTCACAACAGATCCAAAAGAAATCCAGAGTATCATCAATACCTACTTTGTGAACATGCTACTCTGATTAAATGGAAAACACAGAAGAAATGGACAGATTTTTAAATACTTATAATTTCCCAAAGTTGAACTAAGAAGATAAAAATATTTTAAACACCCCAATTACAATGAGTGAAATAGAAAATGTAACTAAAAGTCTGCCTACAAAGAAAATCCAAGGTCCTGATGGAATCACTGCTGGATTTTACAAGACATTAAGAAAACTACTGCTGCTTCTCTTTAAACTTTTCAATGAAATTGGAAAGGAAGCAATACTTCTGAATTCATTCCTGAAAGCAAGTATCACTTTGATTCCCAAACGAGGGAAAGACCCAACTAAATTGAGAACTGCAGGCCAATAATCTTAATGAGTATAGATGTAAAAATCCTTAATAAGATGCTATCAAACACAATACAGAGGGCCATCAAGAAGATCATACATCCTGACCAAGTCGGATTTATTCCAGGGATGCAAGGATGGTTCAACATACGTAAGTCAATAAATGTAATACACTATATTAACAGAGTTATTGACAAAAACCATATGATCCTCTGGATAGATGCAAAAAAAGCATTTGACAAAATTCAACACCCGTTCATGACAAAAACCCTGCAAAAAATTGGAATAGATGTTCTGTATCTCAACTTAATAAAGGCTATCTATGAAAAACCAAAAACCAACATCATATTAAACGGCTACAAAACTGAAAATCTTCATGTCAAAATCAGGAACAGTATAAGGATGCCCACTATCACCACTCCTCTTCAATATAGTTCTGGAAACATTAGCCATGGCCATTAGACAAGAAAAATAAATTAAAGATATAAAGATAGGAAATGAAGAAGATAAACTGTCATTATTTGCTGGTGATATGACACTCTACATTGAATACCCAAAATAATTTCACCAAAATACTTCTAGACTTAATTGACACTTTTAGCAGAGTAGCTGGATACAATGTCAACACTCAAAAATCAATAGCCTTCTTATACAAAAATAACAGACTCACTGAGAGAGAAATTAGGGAAACAATTCATTTCACAATAGCATCCAAAAGAATGAAGTATCTAGGAATCAATATAATGAAATAAGCAAAAGACCTCTTTACTGAAAACTAAAGCTCGCTGAAAAAAGAAGTCAACGTGGATATAAGAAATTAGAAAGATATCCCCTGCTCCTGGATAGGAAGAATCCAAATAGTGAAAATGGCCATACTACCAAAACTGCTATACAGATTCAATGCAATGTTGATTGAAATTCCAACATTACATTTCACAGAACTAGAAAAAATTATCCAAAAATTCATTTGGAACCAGATGTGATCTAGAATAGCAAAAGCCATCCTAGGCAGCAGAGACATGGTAGCGGGTATAACAATTCCCAATTTGAAACTATACTACAAAGCCACTGTGATAAAAACAGCCTGGTAATGGCAAAGAAACAGATCTCAGGATCAGTGGAACAGATTGGAAGATTCAAAAACAACTCCTGATGTACTCAGCTATGTCATCTTTGACAAAGGAGCTGACCATCCCCGCTGGAGGAAAGATAGTCTCTTTAATAAATGGTGTTGCAAAAACTGGATCTCAACCTGCCAAAAATTAAACTGGACCCTTATCTTTCACCAAGCACTAAATTAACATCCAATTGGATTAAAGATCTAAATATTAAAACAGAGACAGTAAACTTGATGAAAGATAAGTTAGGCAGTACTCTTGAAGACATTGGCATAGGAAAAGACTTTATGAACAAATCCTCAATAGCATGGGAACTAGAACAAAAATCAACAACTGGGATCTCACCTTATTAAAAAGCTTCTGCACCACAAAAGAAACCATTAAGAGAACTAATAGACAACCTACAATGTGGGAAAAACTTTTTAATAGCTGCTCCTCAGACAAAGGACTATTATCTAGAATATATAAAGAACTCAAAACAATCATCCTTCTCAAATATAAGGACCAGGTTCAAAAATGCACATCTGATATGAACAGACCTTTCTCAGACAAAGAAGTAAAAGCAGCAAGTAAATATATGAAAAAATGTTGCACATCACTGGTCTTTCAAGAGATTCAGATAAAAACAACACTGAAATTCCACCTCACCCCGCAAAGAATGGCTGCTATCAAGAAATTGCACAATAACAAATGTTGGTGGGGTTGTAGGGAGAAAGGAACCCTTCTCCATTGTTGTTGGAGTGCAGACTAGTGCAACCACTATGGAAATCAATATGGAGATAGCTCAAAGAGCTAGGACTAGAGGTTCCATTTGACCCAGCCATCCCTCTGCTGGGTATCTTTCGAAAAGAATTAAAAGAATCATATCACAATACTATATGTCCACCTATGTTTATAGCAGCACAGTGTGTAATAGCTTAAACTTGGAAACAGTCCATTTTCCCATCATTTGGAGACTGGATCAAGAAGATGTGGTTTTTCTATAAAATGGAATACTACTCAGCCATAACGAATGAGAAATTAGGTTCACTCATAGGGAAATGGATACAGTTTCAGGATATACTCCAAAGTGAAGTAAATAAGTCACACATGGGCAAATACGAATACCTTCTCTGGTGTGAATAAACTATAATAGTACATAAGATCCTAATAATATAATGGACAATGTGAAATAGGAAGAAAAGGGCTAAAGGCATAGGGAAAATATGAAGGGTAGGGAAAGGTAATAAGGGAAAGGAAAAAATATGAGAAACTGAAAAAAATGAAATAAAATGTTGTGTAAATGGGGAGGGGAGGAGAGGGTGAAGGGAGGGCAGGGAAAAGGGGAAAAATTGAGAACCACGACCTGTCCTGTAAAGGTACAAGATTGCAATAATTAATGCATCTGTAGTGTATACCTAAAATGTACCAATAATCTCAATGAGGAAAAAAAGTACAGGAGCTACCTCCAGATACTTCTTACAGCCCCTTTCAACCTCTGCCTGGAGCTGCATTTCCACGGGCTTTATATCTGTCTTCAAAAATGAAAGCAATTGACTCACTTATACATTTATTATTGAAAATAACTTTTATTTAGACTTGGGGATATTTTTCCTTTGTGGTACTAATACCCGCTACAGTATGTCTCCCAACAAACTGAAGAGGAATATGAACTTTTTTTTTTTAGCTATGGAGATCAGCATAGCATCTAATAATCAATCCCTGAGAATTTCTTTAGCTGGCACAGGACAAGAAGCAAGGAAGCCGTAGAACTCATTTCTCTCTTAGTGTTTCTGGGCATAACGACTGCAATAAGCACTGGAGTAGGGGGACTTAAGGACTTCGTCCTTCTATTACCAAAACTTGTTTAAGGACTTGACAGATAACCTCAACAAAATTGTCCAGAGCATTGTCATCCTCCAGAGTCAAATAGGTTCTTGAGCAGTGGCAAATCTACATAATCTTAGGGGACTAAACCTCATGACCACAGGAACAGGAAGATTATGTTTAGTTTTAGAAGAATGCTAACTCATGTCAATTAGTCTGGAATAGTGAGAGATGCAGCAAAAAGATTCTAAGATCTACCAAGAATTATCTGAGGCACAGGGATCCTGATCAAAGGTCTAATATTAGACCTCCTGTTTATTTCCCTCAATGGAGCTGTGTTAATGTTTCTCATAGCCTTATTATTTGGATTATACATACTTCATCTCTTTGTCAAATATTTTCTTCTCATTTAACAGCAATTAAACATGATCCATGCCAAAAGCCAAAATCCATCTTCATATATAGAGCTCATCTAAGTGAATTATAGGAAGGAACACTGCTAACAGATGTAGTTGATATGACTGTGCACACTGTCAGTCATGCTGCCAATCATACTCCTGAAGACCCCAACAGGAGGCATTGAAGTACTGGTGAAACATTTTAAATCCCTACACTCTGTCATCTCAGTTCTTGTGTCATTTTTCTTTTGCAGGTCACAAGCCTGCTCACTCCAAGCATACTATTGCATTAATAAATTTATCTGTTGTTTTCCAGCTGTCACATGCCATGTCCAATTTTTGTCGCACAGGAACCTGAAAACTCATCCCAGACCCCATCACTTTTACTAACAAGCCTGTGTCTCTGCTTGCAGTGGATTTAAATAGGATTTTTTTAAAGCAACATAAAGGCAGGTTAATTTGCCTCATATCATTAAATGAAACATTCTGCTAACATTTAAGCTTTGTGTTTATTTAGTGTTTAAAGAAAAACAAGAGGCTCTGATAGGTTACTCTTTAGCAAATTGATTGCCCATCACTCTCAATCATACAATATCCACATCAAAATATTTAATAGTATTTCTGCTTAATTTGGTTCACCAATTCCTCTTGAATTTTTACAACAATGATTTAAATTTGCATGATTAAACTATATGGCATAGTTTAAACAAGATGAGAAAATAAATATAAAAAACCTTCAGAGGCAAAACAGAAAATGTTAATGTTATGAGTATTCCGTAAGTAGTAAATTTCATATTAAGGAAAAAACATCAAAGTACATTATGGAATTTTTATCTGATTGTCTTTTATATACTTCATATACTAAAATCTTGATACAGTATTTTAAAGTAAAAATATTTTTATTTATATTTTTATTTGGGGTGTGTGTTTGTGTAAGATATCACAAAAGGAAAAATTACATTTGAGACTGGATTAAGCTAATTTTTAATTGAATTTTACTTTCTTAAATTTAAAACACTGGCTTTTTCAGAGCTTGTTTGGAGATTCGAGCAGATGAGTGCAGCTACTCATATACCCATGAACAAGGAAATGATTCTTTGTGGTGGTGGGGTTGTCCTCTTAAACTGAGCTTGAAGTTTTGAGAGGGATGCATATGGAACAGTGAGGGAGAAAGGAGACATGCCCTTAGCCAACCAGATCTGCCGAATCAACCCTGGTTATCAATGGGGTGACAGATGTTGCATATAGTTTGCCCCCACATACAAACACTGGCTTTTTGAAAATTATGGAGAACACCATTTTGTTTTCTTGTTTCTTCCCCCATTTTTAAAAGCTAGCATGTGAGAATGCTCTTGACAACATACAGTGGATCCTTGACTTATGAAATGAATTATTTCCGATAGCTAGTTGTAACACAAATTGGTCAATTGAAGGCTTAGGCTCCTCTACACAGACTTCAGTCTCTCTCCTATATAGAGGCAGAGCTTAGCATCATTAAAGAGACATTTACCAAAGATTTCTCAATTAACTCAACACAGGAGAGGATGTTGTAATGTTCCTTCCAGAACTCTTTCTGTGAACACCTGGAAGTACAAGTGGCCGGCATTTGGGTGATGACTTGAGACTTTGTAAATTAAAACTAAAATTTTACTCATAACCCAAGGTGTTCATATGTTATGCCAGTTGCAACTTGAGGGCCCACTGTATTTCAAAGAAATTTTTGTTTTAACAAAAATCCTACTTCTGTGCCTGTGGGATGTTTCAAGGCTATGTTTTCATCATGAATATCATTTTGATCATTTTAAATTGTTCAGATCTAACTGTGGCAAATGAGGTTTTTTTAAACAAGTGCCACATTTACTATTCTAGTCAATGTCTTTGATTAGAAACAATGTCTAACACAGCTTAATGGAGGATAAGTTGCTTTCACTCAGTTTCACAAGTTTCAGTCCATGGTTGACAGGGTGAAATTAAAAAAGAGCATGGTGGAAGGACCTCCTGGAAACAAATCAGCTCACACCATGGCAGGCAGAATACAAAGAAAGGAGGAGTTCAAAGAATGGGACATATGCATTTCTAGGTCAGTCCTCTACCTCCAGTGATTTTCTTCTAAGCAGGCCCTTACCTCCTTACAGCAGTTCATCTATGAACTCATCAATGGACTAATGCACCACTGAGTATAGTACCCTCATCATTCAATCACCTTCTAAATACATGAGTCTTTTGGGAGACATCTCAGATCAATACCATAACAGCTACCACAGAAAATGTACTTCTTATTATAATAAAATGATGATTTAAGGTAAACAGAGATTACCACACCTGTGACAATATGTTACATTTTCCAATTTTAGAAATGTTCTCCTCCCATTTTAGTATATAAAACATCATATAGATTTTTTATTAAAAAGAGAGTTATTAAAAACAGAGTTATTAGGTGGGGGACAAGATCTCTATGCAGTGAACTCACTATGAAGCCCAGGCTGGCCTCAAACTCATGGAAATCCTCCTGCCTCACCCCCCTTAAGTGCTGGGATCACAGGCATGCCTGGTTCCTGTTACAGATTTCAAACGAGTTAGGTTGAGACCCAGAAAGGTGAACTTTTGAAAGGCACTCCAGAAATTGTCATATTCTTGATTTCCCACCCTAGTTTGAGAACATATGTTCTCAAATTAATTAAGCACCTTTTCTTAGGATGCTAATAAAATGTAATATTGCCTTTATTTATGGGATAGAGACACTCAACTCGTTCTCTGTGTGATAGATTACCAATTTAAGTCAATAAATTCCTATTTTAAAATTGTTTCTTCAGTGGCTATCATGTTCCAGGCATTGTTATAGAGTTGAAGGTGTAGCAATAAACAATAAATACATAAAGGCTTACTCTGTAGAGCTTTACTTTAGTGTGGGAGATTAGATAACTAATAATAAATGTGCAAATTTTGTAAGATGTTAGAAGGTATTAAACACTCTTAAAGTGATAAAAAATGAAAGGGGAATATAAATTTTGGAGTGGAAGTAAAAATGTAGTTAGAATGGTGTAAGGAGATTTTGTTGAGGTGGATTTTAAATAAAGATTTGAAAGAGATAAGAGTGTAAGCCACATTAGTATTCTGAGGAAAAGTACTCCAGGCAAAAAGAATAAAGAGCATAGCTGAGAATTAATATGTGTATTGGTATATGCAATGAATAGCAAAGAGAATTATTTGTCAAGGTGAACCAGGGTTGAGGACTGGAGATAAAGTTAGAGGGTAATAAAAAAAGAAGGAAAGTCATATAAGGTCTTGCAAGACATCGTAAGAGCTTTGGATTTTATTTAGTGTGAGATATGACATTATTGAGTTTTCAACAGGAAAGTGATGTGATATGGTCTGATATGTTTTATCAAGCTCTCTCTAGCTTCTGCTATGAGTATACATCAAATATATAGGAGAGGATGGGCAAAATCATGAAGATAGATTATACTATGGAAAACCACCACATATTACAAGCCTACAATAGAGTGATATGTATTAATATCATTTATGCCAATACATCTTGTAGTTGTAATTCAAATTAATCAAAAAGTAAAATTCAAAGTAAGGCATTTTGAGGACTAACTATATTAGATAATGTAAATTCTGTTTTAGCCTGTATGCAACAATTAGAAATAAAAAAATTCCTCCTAATAGTTTAATTCTGAAACAGCTAACTAATGGGATATTGCACTGTTATACTCCGAGAATACATACTAGTAAATAAATTTTTAGGTGACACTAGAAATATCTTTATGAGATTGTTCTAAACCTAAATTTGACATTTTTAAGTCATGCAACGTAGCTATTATCATCATAAAGTTAATAACACTTCAGTAATATGATAATTTATGTGTTTCAGCATCTGGACTCACAAAGATGAAGTAGGCCTTAGAACTACTAAAGTCTGGAAATGACTTCATTGAGTTGCAATGCAGATGGATTAATTCCAGCTCTGCAAAGTCAACATAGTTGAATACTGGCTACATTGTAATCTTCATTACTGTGGTATGGATCAAGTTGTGATGAAGTAATTTCCCTTGAGCTTAGTACTTAGAAAACCTATAAGGTGATCTCCTTCGATGTGGTTTGAGAGCAGCCCTCCATTTCTCTACCAAGTGAATTGGATTTTATCAGTTGCATATGGATATTTATGATTTGGAAGAGTTTCAAACAAGATCCATATGGTTTGTGGCACACTATCCTCAGATGTTTATATGCATGAAATGAAATTCATTTTTTGGCAAAGGTGGTGGAATTGATAACAAATGATATAACACTCAATGTGAAGGCCTACAAGTAAAGAGGAGAACTAGTTGGGTATAATTTTAATAATACTTCTCCTATGTGTTATAGTTTCCATCTCCTTATAAGGAATATTTACACTTATTTCACACATTGTTGGATGAAACTTAATCCTTTTGAAGAGGAGCTACAACTTGGTTACATTATTCCTATCAAATTTCTAAAAATATTTAGTAGAGAGTACCTGTTAAATATTCCACACTGGCTAGATGAATTTGGAATAAAAAGAACATAATTAAAATATAGTCATGATAAATATTGAATATTGCAATTTTGGATATTTTGCAATCTATTTTAGGTCCTCAGAAAAGTTATAACTTTACAATATCAAGCCTAAATAAAAGCATGCAAATCTCAACTGTAAAACTCATTTTCATGTATTATTTGCAATAACCATAATGGCCATTCTCACATAAATCTGGCACTATTTAAATCAGAGACCAAATTGAAAAAGCCTATGAACAAATTAAATAAATATTTAAATGTTGGTCATCTATGACTATTACATTGGATATTAAAAATGATTTGGGTTACTTGCCAATGTGGAAAATCAAAAGAAAAAACTTGTACATTTTGAAACAAAATTATTAAATACTTGAGTTTGGACATTAGCTATAAAAATATGTGTGTTTTCAAGGTCCTTAGTCCACATAGCTGTTTCTGGGATATAAGTATTTATAGCATTATACATAATCAAAATTACTAAATTCTGAAAATATTTATTTCTATGCCCAGTGGAAAATTATCCATATCATTTCAGTTTTGTTCCTACAACAATACTATTAGTTACTACAAATCCTTTCATTTTACCAGTTCGAATACTAAAACTGAGATATTACTTACATTGTCCCAAAATTAAAAGTTGGTAAATTGCAGTCAGAATATAAAACAAGGTTGCTTTCCCAAAACTTGTTTTATTTAACCACTATTTTAGTGAAAGTATTGTTATGATTATTATTACATATCCTTTTTTGTGATATGAAGGAATTTAATTTTTTTCTCATTGAGTTTATTGGTACATTTTAGGTATACAGAAAGTTACACTCATCATGGGGATATTCTACCTTTACATGACAGGTCTTGGTTCTCATTTTTTTCCCTTACCCCTTCCCTCACTTCACCCCCTCCTACCTTTCCTATTTACAAACACTTTATTTCCATTTTCTCATGTTTTTTCTTTTCCCTTATTTCATTTCCCCTAGTTTTCCCACTTTCCCTACAACTTTAGCCCTTTTCTTCCTATTTCACATTGTCAATTATATCATTAGGATCTTATGTACTATTATAGTTTTTCACACCATATATGTGTGACGTATTTATTTCACTACAGAATATATCCTCAGTATGTATCCATTTTCCTATGAATGATTCTAATTTCTCATTCTTTAAGGCTGAGTAGTATTCCATTTTATAGAAAAACCCAATCTTCTTTTTCAGTCTCTAACTGATGGGCAAATGGGCCATTTCCAAATTTTAGCTATTACAAACTGTGCCACTATAAACATGGGTGCACATATATCACTGTGATATGATTCTTTTAATTCTTTTGGAAAGATACCCAGAAGAGGGATGGCTGGGTCAAATGGAACCTCTAATCCTAGTTCTTTGAGGTATCTCCATATTGATTTCCATAGTGGTTGCACCAGTATGCACTCCCACTAACGATGGAGAAGAGTTCCTTTCTCCCCATAACCCTGCCAACATTTGTTATTGTGTAATTTCTTGATAGCAGCCATTCTTTGTGGGGTGAGGTGGAATCTCAGTGTTGTTTTCATCTGCATCTCTCGTGATGTGGAGCATTTTTTCATATATTTACTTGATACTTTTACTTCTTTGTCTGAGAAATGTCTGTTCTTTTCAGATACCCATTTTTGAATCAGGTCTTTATATTTTGGGGGACTGTTGTTTTTGAGTTCTTTATATATTCTAGATAATAGACTTTTGTCTGAGGAGCAGATGGTAAAAATTTTTTCCCACATTGCAGGTGGTCTTTAGTTCTGTTGATGGTTTCTTTTGCAGTGCAGAAGGATTTTAATAAGATGAGATCTCAGTTGTTGATTCTTTTGCTAGTTCCTGTGCTACTGTGGATTTGTTCATAAAGTCTTTTCCTATGCCAATGTCTTCCAGAGTTCTGCCTAACTTATCTTCCAGCAAATGTAGTTATTCTTCTTAAATAAAAATCCAAAAATTCATTTAGAACCAGAAGAGACCTAGAATAGCAAAAGTCATCCTAGGCAACAGAGACATGGTATCGGGTATAACAATTCCCAATTTGAAACTATACTATAAAGCCACTGTGATAAAAAACAGTGCAGTACTGACATAGAAAGAGACCTGAGGATCAGTGGATTAGATTTGAAGAGACAGAAACAACTCAAGATGTACTCAGCTGCCTCATCTTTGACTGAGGAGCCAACCATCCTCACTGGAGGAAAGACAGCCTCTTTAATAAATGGTTTTGAAAAAACTGGATTTCAACCTGCCAAAGATTAAAACTAGACCCTTATCTTTCACCATGCACTAAGCTAAAATCCAAGTGGTTATTACATATCTTGACAAAATTCTTCAAAGCACAACCTAGACAGTTCCCCCCTCTTAAGTCATGGTAAAACTTAACTTATATAATCAAAAGCAGCATATTCCATGAATATGAGTATGATGATGAATGTACATAATATTTTAATTCTGGTAATACTGTTTTCAAATCTATAAATGTTGGCAGGCAGCTCATTTTTATGTACTATAATTTATGTTACCTTAATGAGAATGTTAATATTGTTCCATATTTGGAATAAAAAGAACATAATTAAAATAAAGAGTCATGATAAATACTGAATTTTACAATTTTGGTTTTCTTACAACATTGCTAAAGTGAACTCAATCTTTTCTAACTAGTTTATCAATTGTATTAGATTATTTACTTTCCACTTGACTGTTTAGAAATCACTTGTATAAGTAATAAATATTTAGTATGCACTGATTATGTGGAATGCACGCGCCAGTTTTAGATCATAATGCACTGAGAGAAAGGCATAAAATTATGTTCTTGGAGAAACATAGTGTTTAAAAAGTGTAAACTTGCATAAAATATTTCTGTAATTTAAAAAACAGTATGAAATGTGGTAAAAGAGAGGCTCAAAATGTTCTGTTAGTCATAAAAAATAAATTCAGTTTAGAGGGGTTGATCAGCATGTAGGTCCATGGAAGATGCTGTACTCTAGGAGAAAATTTAAGTTTAATAGTATTGAAGGCAGGGGGCTGGGGATTTAGCTCAGTGGTTCTGCTGCCTGCCTCACAAGCATAGGGTCCCAAGTTTGATCCCCAGTACAAAAAAGTAAAAATAAATTTAAAAAATAGTATTGAAGGCAGAGCTAGGGAAAAACACATCATTCCATTTGAAGTGAGTAACATGAGAAGATGAATAAAATCCAAACAAGTGAAAATTGTATTTGGAAGCAACACAATCTTTTTAATGAAGAAATAAAACTGAAAAGCTAGTTTGTGCTTTGAATGCCATCCTATATTGTTTAGACTTTGTTTTACTGAATAAAGTACTATCAAAGAGTTTTGAGTAGAAAAATGGTATAAGTTCAGTTTAGTTTTAAGGATTTAACATTTCCAATTTGCATTTCACAGTGACTTAAAAAACAAAAATACATGTGGTTATTATTTAATATGTATGAATGAATGCCTCAAAATCTAACCATTATTTAATACAGTTAATAAATGTTAAGAGTTCCTCTCTGATAAAAATGGTCAAATTTGGAGAGGAAGTTTTAAACTTTGTATGTCTTTGAAATACAAAAATAGAAGTTTAGTTGGAATCATATTAGTGGTATTCTTTTGCAGTTTTATTCTTATTGCTCTCCATGTAGAAACTGCAACTTAGTATATTTACCTGTCTACCTTTCTCACACAATGTACAATGTTGAAATGATTGTAAATATATGTAAGAATACCTCATACTTAAATTTGACATTAAATGTTTCTAAATGGTGTATCATGTAAAGCCATCTGATAACCATGATATCTCTAAGAGTTACACAGGCAAAAATGATTAGAGTAAAAGAAAATGGAGACTGAAGGAGATTATGGGGCTTGTCAGAAGTAATTCAATTTATAACAATAAGAGCTAGGGCAGAAATCAGTTCTCTTTGAATGCAATGCTTTTTCCATTGCCCAAAAGTGCTCATTCCTTCAGGGAAAAATTGTTCAATCTGTACATACTTATAAATATATAAAACTCCAATATGAATAAATTTCCAAATGTTTAATATACCATGGACAAAACTAGTTGAATGATTTACTTAATTTAACATGGATGTTAAGATATTTTTTTGAGCTGGGAATTTAGCTCAGTTGTTCCACAGCCTGGCTCACAAGTGCAAGGTCACAAATTTGATCTCCAGTACAAAAAAAATTTTTGTTGATATTGCTTTAGTACATATTTTGCATAGATCATCTCAGAGCATTATATGAGACTTTAACTGTGTATTGAAATTACCATGGAAAGTTATCCAGGAACAGGTTAAGATGAATCAACACCATACATAATGAAATGGACATTAATCAATTTTTCAGTCATCTTAATTGAGCTAAATAATCATTTTCATCTCATTTATCAAAAATACTCATTGTAACTGTCTTCATTTATCAAAGTATCCCTGTAATTGTTAAATCTTTATCCCACTTTGTACTCTATGAAAACAAATTTGCATTTTATATTTTCATTTTTGTCTCTGAATAAAAACCTGCCAGAAACTGGAACTGTTTTAACATTTGGGTAATGTTCACATAATTTTTCTTAAAGGACTACATCAAGATAATGAAAAAAAAACTTTGAAAAGTAGCCTTTTTTGTGGAATGAACAAAGGACCAAACAACAAAATTGTAAAGAAGTTGCAATTTATCTCTTTGTCGTCTTTTCTAAATCAACTACTTCTTCTCTTTCAGGATGTCTATTCTAGGGACCCATTAGCCTCAGACTACTTCAGGTCAAATGGACCATAGCAATTAATTTGTTTTTATTTAAGAACTGATGTTTTTCCTCTCATACATAGTTGCTTTAAAACCACAGCCTAGAATTTTCAGTCTTCAGTAAAAGTCACTGCTTGACCTGGCTGCTGATGTTGATGCTGTCCATGTGATAGTACTTTTACTGGCATGCAAAATGCAAAAGTTGTGGAGTCAAGAAGGCTTCCACCCAGATTTCAAAGAATGCCTGTAAGACCCAGAAGAAGCTTCTGACAGGATAGTGCATGAAGCTGGGCCAATAGACAAAAGAGACATGAAGAAACCATGGAATTTAGAGATGACAGGAACATGGAATGCATGCTGAGGGAAGCTGTAGCTAAAAAGCGTATTTTATTTTTCAAATGCATCTAGATAACACAACCCCTTCCATATTGTTCTTTTATAAAATGGAGTTGGCTATTGGACACTTGCTCTTCCATAGAAAACTTACACCCAGCTTGTCAAATTCTGCCAAAGGTCTTCAAAATTTTGCTGAAATTACACTTATTTCAAAGGTTTACTTACATCATATCAAGAATACTTAGCCAACTTAACACTCAATTTAGTAAACATATCCACTAATACCTTCCAATAAAATTTTATAATTTTTCTACAAATGTCATATGTGGAGACATAGCTAGAATATGTAAAAGGATTTAAATGTTTTTGTTGATATTACAAATGGAATTTTGTAAAAATTTATTTTGTAATAGTTATATTCTGGTGTATAGTAATGCAATACATTTTTAGATATAGACAATGTATGAAACAACATTCTGAACATTTCTGATTCTGTTGATCATTAAATAATCTTGGATGTGTATAGAAGCAATAACATAGACTCAGTGAAGAGAGAGGTCCTATGGGATGCGACCCAGAAGGCCCTAACAGTGGAGTTATCCTCTAGAATGCACATCTCAGTGCTTTATGCCCAAAATTTCAGATGCAGAAATACAGGAGTTAATCTTGCCCTGCCACTTTCAATATTGCTTGGTCTAGTTCTTTTCTATCCCCCTATTCTTCCCATGATTGTTTTTATTTTTTAAATTAATTTATTGGTACATTTTAGGTATACATTATAATGACATCCATCATTGGAAATTTGTACCTTTATGTACTCTATCTTGGTTCTTATTTTTCCCCATTCCACTGCTCTCTGTTCAACCCCTTCACCCTTCCCTGTTTACAAAGACTTTGTTTTGATTTTCACACTTTCTCATATTAATTCTATTCCCTTCTTTCCTTTCCTTTACTCCTCCAACTCCCCCTTACCCATTGCCCATTTTCTTCATATTTCATATTATTTATTATACTTTTTAGTCCTTATTTACACTTTCAGTTTATCACACCAGAGAAATGACTTAGTATTAACATGTGTCCTAGTTATTTCACTTGAGTATCACCTCAATGTGCATCTATTTAGCTATAAAAGTCTCCAATTTCTCATTCTTTATGACTGAGTAGTACTCCATTTTATTTTTTTTATGCACATTTTCTTTATCCAGTCTCCAGTTGATGGCAGTTGGGCTGTTTCCAAGTTTTACCTGTTACACACTGTGCCCCTATGAATGCGGGTGCACATATATCACCATGCTATGATTCTTTTGAGAAGATACCCAGCAGGGGAATACCTGGGTAAAATAAGACTTCTAATCCTAGTTCTTTGAGCTGTTTCCATACTGATTTCCACAGATTTCTTCTTATTAAAAAGATTCTGCACAGCAAGAGAAAAGATCAACAGTGTGAAGAAACAACCCACAATCTGGAAAAAAGTTTCACCAGTTGTTCCTCAGACAAATGTCTAGTATCTAGAAAACACAGACATCCCAAATTTAAAGATCCAATTAAAAAATCGGTATCTGAAATGAACAGACATTTCTAAGACAAAGAAGTAGAATCAGCAAATCAACATAGAAAAAATGTTCAACATCACTGGTCATTTGTGAGATGCAAATGAAAACAATTCTGAGATTCCACCTCACCCCAGAAAGAATGGCTGCTATCATGAAATCAAGCAACAATAAATGCTGGTGGGGCTGTGGGGAAAAAGGAACTCTGATCCACTGCTGGTGGGAGTGTAGACTGGTGCTACCACTATGGATATCAGTATGGAGATACCTTAGAGAACTAGGAGTAGAGATCCCATTTGACTCAGCTATTCTCCTGATGGGTATTATCCCAAAAGAATTAAAAGAATCATATCATGGCGATATATGCTCACCCATATTCATAGCAACATAGTTTGTAATAGGTAAAACATGCAAACAGCCCAATGGAGAGTGAATAAAGAAAATGTGTGTGTGTGTGTGTGTGTGTGTGTGTGTGTGTGTCTAATGGAGTATTACTGAACCATAAAGAATGAGCAATTAGAAACATGTATAGCTAAATGGATGCACATTATAATCTTAAATGAAATAAATAGGACACACATGTGTAAATAATGAATAGTTTCTATATTGTGAGAAACTGAAAGTGTAAATAAGGATTAAAATGTATAATAGATAATGTGAAATAGGAGTAAAAGGCCTAAGGGGAAGTAGGAGGGGTACTGGAAAGGAAAGAAGGGAAAGGAAAAACACGAGAAAAGGAAAAAATGAAAACAAAGTCTTTGTAAATAAGAAGAGATGGAGGATTTGAAAGGAGGGCAGGGGAATGGGGAAAAATAAGAATGAAGATAGATTATGTGAAGGTACAAATTTCCAATAATGCATGCCATTATATTGTATACCTAAAATGTAACAATATAATAAACAATAAAAAACGGATTCCACCTTACTCCAGTAACAATGGCTATTATCAAAGACTCAAATAAAACAAAAGAAAAAAAAAGCAACAACAACAAAAGTGCTGGTGAGGTTGAGGGGAAAAGAAATCCAGTTACATTTTTGGTAGTATTATAAACTAGTATAGCTATTTCAGAATTATTTATGGAGATTTTTCTCAAAAAGCTAATAGTAGAAATTTTATTTGACACAAGGATACCTTTTCTGAATATCTTTCTAGAAGTTCTAAGTTCATCAGATGCAGTGATCCATATATACCCGTGTTTATTCCAGCACAATCATAACATCTACATCATAAGGCAGCCCTATAACCATTAAGAGGAGAATGGATTTAAAAAATGTAGTATATACCAGTAAGAAGAAGAAATGCCTGAAGCTGGCCTACATCTCACATCCTAGCAACCTAACCTCAGCAGCAAACCAGTAGGAGGCATAGCCTCTAAGCAACCCCTCTCCTGCACCTCTGAGCTCCTGGCTGTGCTGGTACCTGTATTCACACCAGAGAAGCACATGGGGGTCATAAAGGCCATTGTCCTGAGCTTTAGCCTCAATTTGGATTTAATTCACACAGTTAAAGGTGATAGATTAATAACTACCACAAATTGTCATTTTTCTAAGCTGTGCTGGATGCTTTTGTGTTGCTGATTGTATCACTTGTGCTAAGACGATGTGATTGATCTAACCAGTTGAACTTCCTACTATAATGAAAAAGAGGTTGCCTCAAAGACATTAGAAACTCAAAACCTAAATGCAAGCTACAACAGGAAGATCAAAGTATTAACCCAGGTATCAAATGAAGGACAGTACTAACAACAAAAAATAGAAAAAATTAAGCAGAAGTAATTTCCCATATAACTACAGAAATGGTTAGCAGAATGAATGACATGATTTCAGACTCAGAACAGAAACAGATTAAAAAATATATGAGCTCAGGACCATATAGAAATGATGAATACCCAACATGGGAAAGAAATGGAATCCATGAAACAGATTCAAACAGATATCCAGGAGATTAAAATCTCTATTGAATGTATACATAACAGACTGAGCCACTCTGAAGACAGGATGTCAGATATAGAAGACAGGATGGCAGCAAGTGGCCATGAAAAAAGGGATCTGTTTAAAAAAGGAAGGGAACAAGAGAAATAAATCTAACTTCTCCTAGATGATGCAAAGAAAAATAATATAAGACTGATAGGAATCCATGAAGTAGCAGTAGAAGTAGCAGTAGCAGTTTTTTTATGACATAAAAAAAAACTTGTCATAGAATTACTAACAAAAAACTTCTGAAACAGAGAAAAAGAATTTGATGTACAGATAAGTGAGGCATATACAACTCCAACTCACCATGATAAAAAAAAAATCTGCACCTAGGCATATAATAATCAAGATCCTGGAAACCCCAAAAAGAACAACAACAACAACAACAAAAATACTACAAGCAGTTAGAAAAAAGAAACCAATCACATGCAAAAGAAAGCCCATCAGAATCACACAAAATTTTAAAACACAAACCTGTAAGTCAAGGAGAGCCTGGAGTGAGGTATTTCAAGCCCTAAAAGAAAACAACCTTCAACTTAAACTGATGTGTCCTGCAAAACTATCTTTCAAAATGGATCAGGAGATAAGATACTTCTATGACAAAGATCACCTGAAAAACTTTGTGAATACGAAGCCAGCACTACAGACAATCCTAAACAATATCCTAGAAAAAGACAATGAAGATCACAACGCCATGAGGCCCAACAGAGCTAATCTAGTAGGCAAGGTGAGAAATTAAAGGAAAAAGGGAAAAAATTAAAAAGAGCCAACAACAGGAAAATAGCATGATGATGAAAACTTAATGCATATCAGTTATAACCATCAATGCTAATGGTCTCAACTCACAAATCAAAAGAAATTGACTGACAGAATGGATTAGGAAGCAAAATCCAACAATATGCTGTAAACAAGAAATGCACCTAGTTCAAGAAAACTCACAGTAAAAGGGAGGAAAACACTTCTCCACATGACAGGAGCCCAGGAAAAATCAGTGGTAGCTATCTTATTCACAGACAAAGTAAAATTCAAATAAAAACTAAATAAGAGTGACAAAGAAGGTCCCTATATCCTTGTAAATGGAAAAATCCAAGAGAAAGAAATAAGGATCTTAAATATCTATGCATGAAACACAAATACCACCAAATATACAAAAGAAATATTAAAGGACAGGAAGACCCAATAAGCATTAATGCAATTGTAGCGGGGAACCTAAATATCCCACTGGCACAAATAGAGAGGTCATCCAAACAAACAAATAAAAATCAATAACGAAACACTAGAACTGAACCAAGCTTTTGAATAATGAACTTAACAGATATCTGCAGAGTGTTTCATCCCACAAAATCAGAATATTCATTCTATTTGCCTGCACATGGATCATTCTCCAAAATAGGCCACATACTATCTCATAGAACATGTTTAAGTAAGTGCAAAGAACTTAAATTAAACTGGATTTCAATAGAAAAAGAAACCGCAAGAACTTCACAAACACTTGGAAATTAAATAATACTCTCCTGAGAAACCATTGGGTCACAGAGGAAATTAATGAATAAATTAGACAGTTTTTACAAAAAAATGATAATGCCAATACAACATACAGGAATCTGTGGGACACAATGAAAGCAGCTCTACATGAAAAATTCATAGCAGCAAATACCCACACTAGGAAGACTGAGAGAGGTCTAAAAAAAAAAAACCTAATGATGAATCTGAATATTCTAGAAAAAGAAGAGCAAGACAAACCCAAGCTCGTGCAAGGGAGGACAATGTAAAGATCAGAGCAGAAATCAATGCAATGGAGTATAAGAGAATGATACAAAAAAAATCAATGAATAGAAGAGTTATTTTTGGAAAGATTAAATAAAATTGATAAGCTCTTAGCCAACATTATCAGGAAAAGGAAATAAAAAGCTCAAATCCATGCAGTTAGGAATGAAAAAGGTGAAGTCAAAACAGATCCAGCAGAATTCCAAGTAACTCCCAGGTTAAGAGCTGAATTAAACAATTCCAGATATGAGTAATAAAAGCTTAAGATATATTTCAAATTGTCAGGTTATGGTTTGGGCCCATGATAGTAAAGGTGAATTTACAAACGATGTTCGTAAAATTACCTCATTCTCATTGGAAAAAAAATTCGCTGTTCTTAAATAGGCCCATTGCATGTCTAGAAACTTGTCTGTTGTCTACATTTTGTGAGATTAGGAGGTGCTGCTGCATGTGCCTGAATTGAAACCAATCAGAAATGTTCTCCAGCCAAATGCAACCTTACTCATGAGAAACTTAACTCTCCACTGTCAACTTGTCCATTTTGTGACTGACTGTTCCTTTTTTATTCCTGGAGATGATTACATAGTGAAAGTATGGACTAGAATCTGATGAAATCATCATTTTGCTGAAATGAAAACATTGCCTAACTTAATCCTAAGGTATATAATTTGTATAGGGAAAGTTTCCTAATGCACATTGAAAATATCACAGTACATAGAAGACTGTTAACATGTTTGAGTCTTGTTGACATCCTCAATTAATTTTGAGTCTTGGAAAGTTTTGAGGGAAAAGACCAATGGGAACTTAATGTGAAGTAGTTAGTAGGCTAATGTGTATTGAGTTGAAGAATTTTAGTTTATAAGCAAATATTGGAATGATTAACATGTCATTAACCTGCTGTCTTAAGATGTTCACACAGGCATAGGTATGCAGAGTAATTCTACAATATAAAAATATTTATTTTAATACTGACTCTCAGGTAAGTTGATGAAACAGTGTTAAAACTCTTGAGAAAGGTTGAAGGTTTTTTTTGTTGTTTGTTATGTTGAAACTGTCATACAGTGTTTTATGGTCTTTTGAAATGGGAATTGTAAAGCACTATTTTGATGTAGCTCTGACAATAATGTAGCAATGTTATTTTGTTTTACCAACAAGCTTAGAATATTTAGCAGTCATTTTCACTGGCACAAAAGCCTTTTGTATGTTATTCAAGTTAAACTTTTAAACCAAAAATTTTATGGTTCAGTGACTTTGGCCAAAAGATGCTGAGGGAATGTAACTTACAATTAATATGTAGTTACACATAAAAAGACATAAAATGCCATGTTATGATTTTGCCTTGAAACAGCTTTGAAATGTATCAATGTCTTCTGTGATTCTTTGCAGAACTCCCACCATGTTCTTGTGTCTGCTGATGCCTGCCTTTTGGGCCAGACCTGGACTGGTCATCTCATTAAGTGTAGATGCAGATAAAATGTCTTAGGGCTGCAACATTTTAAATTTTTGTGTGTTTTATGATGGTATGTATTTTTCCAAAGCTGTTCCTACCTTACCACGAGGCTTTATGGATTGTTATATATTATAAATATTCTATAAGAGATGGAAAAAAAAGCAGATCCAGAAGAAGTGCAGAGGATCATCAATATCTACTTCGAGAACCCGTACTCTAATAAAAAGGAAAACAGAAGACATGGAAATATTTTTAAATATATATTAATTACCAAAGTTGAAGGAAAATAGAAAAAAATTGTAAACACCCTAATTACAATCAGTGAAATTGAAAATGTAAATGAAACATTACCAACAAAGAAAAGCCCAAGTCCTGATGGATTGATTGCTAAATTCTACAAAGCAAATAGAGAAGTACTGTCACTACTCTTTAAACTTTACAATGAAATTGAAAGGGAAGCAATACATCCAAATTCATTCCTGGAAGCAAGTGTTACTTTGATTCCCAAACCAGGGAAAGACCCAACCAAAAAAGAGACCTACAGGCCAATATCCCTAATGAACATACATGCTAAAATCCTCAATAAGACACTTGCAAACAGAATACAGAGTGTCATCAAGAAGATCTTACACCCTGACCAAGTTGGATTTTATCCCAGGGAGGCAAGGATAGTTCAATATATGTAAATCAGAAAATGTAATACACTATATTAACAGAGTCTAAGACAAAAAATATATGGTCATCTCATATAGATGCAGAAAAATATTCGACAAAATTCAACACCCATGTATGAAAAAAACTCTGCAGAAAATTGGAATAAATGATCTTTATCTCAACTTGATAAAGGCTATCTATGAAAAGATAATAGACAACATCATACTAAATAGTAAAAAACTGAAAACCTTCACATTAAAATCAGGAACATAGCAAGGATATCCACTTTCACCACTCAAGTTCACTATAGTTTTGGAAATACTAGCAATAGCAATTAGACAAGAGAAAGAAATAAAAGCAATAAAGATAGGAAAGTAAGAAGTTAAACTGTCATTTGTTGATATGATACTCTACATAGAAGACACAAAAAACTCTATGAAAAGACTTCTAGGCTTAATTGACAGATTCAGTAGAATAGCTGGATACATGGTAAACATGCAAAAACCAATAGTCTTCTTGTACTCAAATAACAGACTCATTGAAATAGAAATTAAGGAAATAGTGCCCTTTACAATAGCATCCCAAAAATGAAATATCTAGGAATTAAGCTAAGAAAGGAAGCAAAAGAACTCTACATTGAAAACTATACTACTTTGAATAAAGAGATGAAAGAGGATATAAGAAAATGGAAATATGTCCCTTGCTCCTATGTAAGAAGAAACAGTATAGTGAAAATGGCCTTACTTCCAAAACATTTATACTGATTAAATGCAATGCCCATTGAAACCCCAACAGTATATTTCACATAAAAAGAAAAAAGAATAGAAAAATTCATTTGCAACAATAAGAGACCTAGACTGGCAAAATTTCATGTGCAACAAGAAGAGACCTAGACTGGCAAAATCCATTCTAGGTAAGAGAGACATTCTAGGTAAGAGTGGGTACCACACTCCCCAACTTGAAACTATACTATAGAGCTACTGTGTTAAAAACAGATGCAAGGATCAGTGGAATACAAAGATTAGAAGATGATCAGTGGATGAGAAGATGCAGATACAACTCCAGACATACTCAGCTAACTTGTCTTTGACAAAGGAGCCAACTATTCTCACTGGAGGAAAAATAGTCTCTTTAATAAATATTGTTTGAAAAACTGAATTTCAACTTGCCAAAGATTAAATCTAGACTCCTATGTTTCACCACGCCCTGAAGTAAAATCCAAGTAGATTAAACATCTAAATATTAAAACAGAAACACTAAACTTGTTGGAAGATAACCTAGGTAGAACTGTTGAAGACATTGCCTTAGGAAAAGACTTCATGAACAAATCCTCAGTAGTATGGAAGCTAACATGAAGAAGCAACAACTGGGATCTCATCTTTTTAAAAAGGTGTACTGCAAGAGAAACCACCAAAAGTGCTAAGGGACCACATGCAATGTGGAAAAAAAAATTTACCAGAAAGATTAGAGCAGAAATCAATGCAATGGAAACTAAGAAAATGATACAAAAAATAAATGAATCAAAGAATTGGTTTTTTGAAAGAATAAATAAAATCAATAGACACTTAGCTAATCTTATTTAAAAAAGGAAAGAAAAGGCTCAGATCCGTGCAATTAGGAATGAAACAGGTGAAGTCACAACAGATCTAACAGAAATCCAGAGGATAGTCAATACCTACTTTGAGAAACTCTAATAAAATGGAAAACACAGAAGAAATGGACAGATTTTCTATATACTTATGAATTTCCAAAGTTGAATGGATCTTGATTATTACATGTCTAGGTGTAGATTTTTTTTGTTTTGTTTTGTTTTGTTTTTGTTTTTGTTTTTGTTTTTTGAGACAGGGTCTCACTATGTAGTTGAGACTGACCTGGAACTCACTATGTAGCCAAGGCTGGTCTTGAACTCACAGCCATCCTCCTGCCTCAGCCTCCCGAGTGCTGGGATTACAAGCATGCACCACCACGCCCGGGT
>NW_022900951.1:62677086-62679166 GCF_012274545.1 Fukomys damarensis | reverse complement strand
CTAGTTGGAGCTATATGCCTCACTTATCTCTATGTAAAATTCTTCCCCTCTGTTTGGGAAGTTTTCTGTCATTAATTCTGTGAACAGCTTTTTAAAATCTTTTGTATTTTCCCCTGCTACTTCATGGATTCCTATCAGTCTTATGTTATTCTTCTTTGTGTCACTTAGGAGTTGTTGGATCAACTTCTCATGATCCCTTACTATTTTTAAGAAACCTCTCTTTTCATGGTCACTGACTGCAATCCTATCTTCTATATCTGAAATAATATCTTTGCCTTCTTTTATCCTGTTGCAAAAACTTTCAATAGAGTTTTTAATCTCCTGGATATCTGTTTGAATCTGTTTAATGAATTAAAATTTCTTTCTTATTTTGGGCATTCATTGTTTCCATTTCTTTCTTATGCTGGGCCTTCATGGCTTCTATCATGTTCCTGAGATCATCTATTTTTTTTATCAGCATCTATTCTAGAGTCTTTAATCATGACTTTCATTTTGCTCACCATCTCTGTGGTTATCTGGAAATGATTTCTGTTTTGAATTTTTCTAGATCCTGATTGTTCTGTTTTGTTACTACCTTTGCTATGGGTTCAGGGTGTCCTGCTGGTTCACTATCAGACTTTGCATCCTCATTTACCCTACTGTTTGCCATTGGTGAACTGGAAGTCTGTCTTTGTGTCTTGCTTAAATGTTTTCTCATTTTTATTTTTGTTGCTGGGTTTTCCTTGGTTTAATTTCTGGGTTATTGGTTAAATCTTCCTCATATAGTTGCACTTTAGCTTTTGAGTCTAATGATTCATAGACATTCTCATTTTCATAATATTGGAGAAAACAACTCACTAAATCAATCACAATCCTTTATCTCAATTGATACATTCAGCAGCACAATAGGATCAAGCACAACTTGCAGATTGACCACTTGTGGTAGTCATTAATCTATCACCTTTAAACCATGTGAATTAAATTAAAATCAATAAACAGCCCAACATATTTTTGCAGTGAATACGCTTTTCAATATAGCATCTTTACCATTTAGGATGGTGGCCTAGACAGAGTTAGGACGAGAGGAGTATATAAGTGAAAGAATTGGAGAAGGTTTCAAGTGAAGCCAGAGGACATAGAGTGACTATACAATCTTTACAAAACTATTCAATTCAAAAGGGATAGACAGAGTGCAAGAATAAGGACAAGAATATATAACCTTAAAAGTAACAGAAAAGAACATAAAGAAAAAAGAAAAAATGATAAAAGGAAAAGCCTGAGTTAGGGCAGGAGCAGAAATAGAAAGGGAAATGAGGAATAATATGGTGGAGAAAGAGACTGAGCTGGAAAAAGAGGATAGAAAAAAGAAAGAAATTGAAGGGTGGAATGAGGAAAAGAGAGAAAGAAACAAAATAATTTGAAGGGCCTCTTTCAGACTATGTCTCTGCTGTCATAATATACAACATGCACAGCCATGTGCAGAACTAAGTCCTTTGATCTCAGCTAGCTGATGGCATCTCCCTGAGATTCATGCTGATTTGGTGCTGCAAGGCCCAAATTGAGCTCCCTGACCTCTTGAAGAGTTGAACTCTACAAAGTTCTCCTATAGGTTCCTTGTGCACTTTCTTTGAAGATATTCCAAGTCTGAAGCTCAGAAAAATGCCCTTTATGACCACTGTGCCCCTGAAGCATGAATCCAAAAACTGGCATAATCAGGAGGCCTGAGAGTGCGGGGGAGGATGGGGGTTTCAAGGGCACCATCATGACAAGTTAGTCCTCACTGATTGGCCTCAGGCATGCTGAAGTGAGAAGGGGCTCTGAGTGGCTGTCCTGTACCTAGGCCTTCCTCTTTCCACTGGATGCTGGTTGTGTTGCTGGTGGGTTGAGGGCATGGGTACCCAGTCCTCACTGATTGGCCCCAGGCAGGCCAGAATGAGAAGGGACTCCGAGCGGCTGTCCCGGACCTCTGCCTTCCAACTGCAGCTCTAAATGTGCTTCTTGTATGCAGCATATTGTTGAATCTTGTTTCTTGACACATTTTTCCGGTTTATTTATTTTGGTTGGTGAACTGAGACCATTAAAATTGATGATTATAACTGAT
>NW_022900951.1:62661587-62675547 GCF_012274545.1 Fukomys damarensis | reverse complement strand
ATATATGTATATATTGACATCTTTGTTATGACTTTTTATTTTTGTTGGATTCCTCCCTTTGTGTTCAATTTCTTGTTTTGCTCAAGGGTTACATTCTGATGGGCTTTCTGAAATTGTGATCCACATTGTCTTTTCCTAACATATTGTTTAAGATTTTTTGAGTGCTCATTTTGTATTCATGGAGTTTCTAAGGTACTCTTTGTCATGAAAGTATCTTATTCTTCCATCAATTTGAAAGTCAATTTTGCAGGATACATCAGTCTGAGTTGGAGGCTGTTTTCCTTTAGGGCTTGAAATACATGGCTGCAGGATCTTCTTGCCTTGGATGTTTATGTTGAGAAGTCTGCTGTGATTCTGATGGGTTTTCCTTTGAATAAGATTTTTTTTTCTTTTGTCTAACTCTTGTAGAATTTTTGTCTTCTGTTCGGTTTCTGAAATCTTATTGATTTACATATGCTGAACCACCCCTCATCCCTGGGGTAAATCCAACATTGGTCAGGTTGTGTGATCTTCTTGATGAAATTCTGTATTTTGTTTGCCAGTATCTTATTGGGGATTTTCATATATATGTTCATTAGAGAGATTGGCCTGTAGTTCTCCTATTTGGTTGGGTCTTTCCCTAGTTTTGGAATCAAATTAACACTTACTTCTAGGAATGAATATGGAAGTATTGCTTCCCTTGCAATTTCATTTAAAAGTTTCAAAAGTAGTGGCAATAATTCTTCTCTAAATATCTTTTAGAATGCAGCAGTGATTCACGACTAGGTCTTTCCTTGTTGGTAAATTTTTAATTATGTTTTCAATTTCACTGATTTTACTTGGGGTACTTAGAATTTTTTGTGTCTTCTTCATTCAACTTTGGGAACTCATTTGTATCTAGAAATCTGTCCATTTCTTCTGTGTTTTCCATTTTATTAGAATACGGGTTCCCAAAAGAAGTATTGATGATCCTCTGGATTTCTCCTGGATATGTTGTGACTTCAACTTTTTTGTTCCTAATTGCATGGATTTTAGTCTTCTTTTTTTCAGAAGGCTGGATAAGGGTTTATGAATTTTATTCATTCTTTCAAGCAACCAAATCTTTGATCCATTTATTTTTGTAACTTTCTCTTAGTTTCCATTGCGTTGATTTCTACTCTGGTCTTTATAATTTTCTCCCTCATTATGAGCTTTGGGCTTATCTTGCTCTTCTTTTTCTTGGAGCATAAGATTTAGTATTTGATTGCTTATTTGAGCTCTCTCTGTTTTACTGGTGTGGGCATTCACTGCTCTAAATTTCCCGCATAGAACTGCTTTCATTGTGTCCCATAGATTCCCATAGGCTGTATTGGCATTATCATTTATTTGTTATTAATGGGATGACTTCAATTCCTTTGCATTTACTTAAATATATTCTATGAGGTAGTGTGTGACCTATTTTGGAGAATGACCCATGTGCAGCCAAAAAGGATGTATATTCTGATTTTGTGGGGTGGAACACTCTGTAGAAGTCTATTAAGTCTATTTTTTCAAAAGCTTGGTTCAGTTCTAGTATTTAATTGTTGATTTTTTGTCTAGATGGTCTATTTTTGACAGTGGAGTACTGAGGCCCGCCAATACAATTGTATTAGTGCTTATTTGGTTTTTCCTGTTCCTTAATATTTGTTTTGCATAGTTGGGACCACTAGTATTTGGTTCATATACATATTTATGTTTTTCATCTCTTCCTCTTGTGTTGTTCCCTTTACAAGGATGTATTGATCATCTTTGTCTCACTTAATTAGTTTTCTCTTTTTCTAGGATATTACTTAGAATTGGAATGCTGGTGTGGAGTGTTTGGAGTGTTGGTTTGGTATTCATGATGTTTTTCTCAGGTATCCCTTTCACTGCTCCACTCATAATGCTCAGAGGCCTGGGTGATGAGGCTGGGGTAGCAGTCCCGCTCCACATGGGTTCACTTCTCACTGGTCTGTTCATGCTCTAGCTGTAACTCCTTTTCAGTGAGTTCTTCCGGTTTCACATTCCTTTGGCTTTGTTGCTCATAGTCTCAGCAGCTTCAAGTCTCTAATTAGGCACTACTCACTCTGTTTGAGCCAGCAAAACCTGTTAGAGAGACAAATGAATACTCTTGAGACAGCGAATGTCTTTGAGTAGGGGAAGCAGGGAACTTCACCTGAATGGAAAGAAGAATTACTGACCACATTTCAACCAGCACTGAGCTTTTGCCAGAGTCACCCAATAAGCTTTGTTTACAATGTTCTGTACCTTCTCTCACTTCTTCAATATTTTTTCTAAATTCCTTTTACAAACCATTGACAAAACTGTATGAATCATTTTTCTGTTTAGTGACAACAGCCACACTTCTGTTACTCTTTTCTGTGTTGATCAGATTTCCATTACTGTAACAAACCTGCAATAAACAACTTGAAAGGAGGAATGTTTATTTTGACTTACAGTTTCAGCAGTTTCTGTCTAGTATTCCCTTATTATGTTGCATTGAACCTTTGGTAGCACAGTATATTTTAGTGGGCACACCTGGCATACATAGTACCTCCACATCATGGCAGACATGAAGCAAGCAGAGTAAAGCGGATTCTTCCACAATGTGGTCTCACCATGATGTAATGTGCCATCAAAGGCACAAATAAACAGGAACAAGTGATCATGGGCTGAGTCCTCTGAAATTGTAAGCCAAACTAAGTTGTCCCCATGTTAGGAAAACTTATCTCAAGTCATTGATTGAGCAACAGAAAACTAACAATAAATTTACATGTGAAATCATTTTAGGTGAAGAAGAATATGTCCATTTTTTTCTGACATTTTGTGGTTGTTTTTCCTTTCTTCCTCTATTTTTGTCCTGTTGATATATTTTGTTTCATTTGCATTTACTTTTATCTACCAGAGGATATTTCTTTGTGACTACAATGGAGTTTACAAAAGCATCTTACATTTCTAGCATTATATTTTACGCTAATAGCAACCTATCTCCTCTTGCCCACACAAAGTTAACACGACTTTTGTAATACTTTATATTGTGTATATTTTGTATCTATTAAATTATTGTAGCTATGATTTTTAATGCATTTGCATGACAATATTTATATTAATTTAATATTGATTTAAAACTATAATTATATTTGAGTATTCTGAGTTTAACTATGTATATGTCTGGACCCATGAGTTCTATAATTCTATGCACATTCATGTTATCTTTTTTTTAATTCAACAAGGAAAGACTAGTAAGTTAAGACTAGTGGAGTTTTTTTATTTTCTCAAATTTTATTTACATTAGAATGTTTAAATATCTTTTATTTTTAGAAAATATTTTCTCTGGAATATTATTGGTGGGTTTCTAAACTTATATTACTTTGGATAAATCTTTTACCAGGAATCAAACTCGGGACCTTGCACTTGTGAGGCAGGCAGTGAAACCACTGAGATAAATACCTGGATCATCCTTGGATAAATATTTTAACTCCT
The DNA here is from genome assembly GCF_012274545.1 of Fukomys damarensis. NCBI lineage: Eukaryota > Metazoa > Chordata > Mammalia > Rodentia > Bathyergidae > Fukomys > Fukomys damarensis. Next base: position 62,672,088 of record NW_022900951.1, on the reverse strand, counting down.
TTCTAGATTACATATTTTCTGTTTAAAAGATCACTGATAGAATAGGAAGTTTCCCTGTGATGTGACATATGTATTTTTTGTTGTTCCTTTCCAAATTCATTCTTTAATATTGACTTCAATTTTTCTGTATCCTCAGATTGTGTTCTTTCAGTTGATCATCTTTCAGTTAATGTTTTTGCAGTTGCTTGAGCTTCATAAATCTGGATGTCCGCTTCTTGTCTCAGGTATGAACATTTTAATTAAAAAGAAACTTGGTACTATTCTATTTTTCTTCTATTTCTGAAATTTTCATAGTTTGTATATATACACACACACACATACATATTTGCTTGGTCTATTCTTATAGATTTCATATGCTTTCTTTACGTTTTTCATTTATATTCATTCTGTTCCACTTTTTGTATAAGTTCTATTCTTCACTGATTCTTCTGCATGATTTTGTCTTTTGTTGAAACTATCCACTGTATTTTTTATTTTTTTCTGTTAATGTATTCTGGAATTCCAGAGTTTTGGAATGTATGTATATATTTTTCTCTAGCTGTGTTCTCTTATACCTAGATCACCTGCTTAAAGTTGATTATTTTGAATTGTTGCCATTTAATTTGTTGATCTGCATTCCTTTTGGTTAAATTACTGGAGTTTTATTAGAGTCTGTTGGTTGTTTCATATTTGACTGATAATTTATATGTATAGCCTTGACTTTGAAGGTGCAAGCACTTCTTCCAGTCTTTTCAGACTTGTTTTCCATGTAAAGATCTTCTGTTGGCTCCTCATACTGATGACTACATCTTGGATTACAGGTAGACAGATTGTAGCCTGATTATGTGATTGGTACTATGTCCAACCATATTGTTCCATAGTGGATTGGCCTGTCTCTAGTAGCATAAGTATCTATGGATTGTTTCTGGTCTGTGAATAGACTGTAATGCTTTTAGGACCTTGATATGTAGCATTGAGGCTGGAACAGGTTCATTTCAGTGTCTATCATTGGATTCAGAGATTGTGCTCCTGTTACTACTTACACAGTTAAGTGTGGCATCTTTCTAATCTATGAAAAGGCTCCTGATACATGTCTGGCTGTGTCACTGGTCATGTATGACTGGCCCTGATTATGGTTAAGAGAAGCTGAAACTGAATCTTAGGGCTGCCTTAGTGTCTACAGCCAAGACTAAAATCTACAGGCTTGCATCTGGTGCATGGACACAGGAATATCTTACCATAGTTTTAAGCACAAATAGATGTGACTCACACATGGACCCTTGGCAGGCACAACCACTCTCTTACTGCAGTTTTGAGGAACTAGAGGCTAGTTACAGGGCTACTTCAGGGTCTACTGCCAGGATTGATATCAGTGGGCCTGTAAACTATAGCAAGTGTGTCAATCCTCCAGTGTTCCTTGGCAGAGGGTTCTGGTGGCAGGACCAAAGCTAAACTGAAATGAAGTCTTGTAATAAGGGATAAGAGGCTATTTTTTGGACTGTTAACTGTACCACAGTCTTCAGACATGTCCTCTATAAACAGCGCTCATTAGTCCTGGGCTCCAGTAGGTTTTTGCAATTTCCTCTGTGTCTGAAATTTTCAGAGTCACTTTTGTTCATGGGTGTTTGCCAAATTCTTGTTGTTATGCGCATGAATATGGGGCCTCATTTACTCCCACCTTACTAACATCACCTTCCTAGTATCATTTTCTTATTTCAACACAGACCTCTCTACACCCATGTACTGTTATGCTACTATATTCCACGCACAATGTAAAATGCATAAATTTTGTGCATCTGCATATTTTCTTTAAAAAATTGCAATTAAACTATTAAATCTGCATACAAAATTACCTATATTGGCCTTTTCACACAGTAGGTACTCCCTCTAGTCGACTTACTCCTACACACCCAGTCTCTGCCTGGAACTCCAGACTTCATGACATACTTTCTTCTCTCACTAAACTTTGTCTTAATGGGTCCCAAAATTCTGTGACAGAGTTTTGGTCAAGCTGTTTCCATTAAAAAGTGATTTTAAAAGCTAATGACTTAAAACTGCCACACACAAAAAGAAAACAAATAGTCCACAAAACATTCTCCTTTCTTCCTGAAAATTTTAGGATGCATTGTTATCATTAACCAGACTTTTACCATTAAACTTAAGTGGTCATTTGAGAGAAACAGTTCTGAGACTGGTCTTCCACCACTGATTAAGAGTGGGATAGCACGTGTAAGGGGTAATATTCATTTAGTCTTCTGACTTTCTGGGCAGACTTGGTGACCTTGCCAGCTCCAGCACCTTTCTTGACCACTGCTTTGATGACACCCACAGCAACTGTCTGTTTATGATGTACTTTTAAATCTAAGTAGATGACTTCTTGGCCCCAAAGCCCATGAACTTTGTGTATCTACAAAATTAATACCTCAATTATACCAAGAAGGCTTACTGCTTATGACTTTCAGAAAAACAAGTCAAACTGCACTTAGGCCCAATTGAGCCATGGCTTGTGAAGCTGAAAGGGCCACCTTAGGGCTCTGCTGGTTGTATTATGGTGATGTAGGGCACTGAGCATTAAGGTATATTTATACCTCTCTGGAAATCTTCCCTTAAGGTACTAGCTTGTCTTGAATATCTGTGAAATATCTTCAGGGTCTTTATCCAATTTTATCAATGAGTAGAAAGTCCAGACTTTCTTATGTCCATGTTAATCTCTTTAGCATATAATCATTTGGTCAGAACTTTAGCACTCTCTCTAGAAAATACTTTCCTACTCTTTACATGATTGAAATGAGAGTTTACAGACTTTCTATGTTCCAATTTCAGTTATAAGTCACAATTTAAAGCACTTATTTTTTCTCTAATTATATTGTAAACAGACAAAAGAAAGTATGCAGCACTTCAATCACTCTACTTACTTGATGTTTTTTTCAACCAGATATTCTTAGTCATCACTTTTAGGTTCTCTTTTCCACAAAGTCCTAGGAAACAAACACAATCCTATGAATTTCTTTGTAATTGTATAACAAGTATATACAACACAGCCTAAACCATTGGATGCTTTGAAATTTCCCCCAATACGTTATGAGGCCCACCTCCCTTAACAGCATCTTGCAAATTTTCAGGTAATGGGAAAATGTAGAAAATGTTTCTACCAGAGAATAACACATGTAGCCTTAAGCCCAATGGGCAATGGGGGTCTCTCTTCCCAACAGAGATGGCTTGTGCCTAGTCATTATTGTCTGCATTTCTATCAGCATTCTGTTCTTTTGAGCTCTGATCAAAATCTTCAGCATTTTATGGCTTCTCAAGCAAGCATCTTAAAATCTTTGCAAATTTCTCTCACAAGCCAGTTCCAAGGGCTTCTGAGCTCCATGATCAGTTCCAGTTATGGCAATGACTCTACTTCTCTGCTACCAAAATTCCCCAGTCAATTTCCCAAGTGTAAGCAACACTTATGGCTTCCATTTAGCCTTTCAAACCATACTAGACCTCATTCTACAGTTAAGAAAACCAATGTAGGTGGTCTTCCAAGTACTAAGTATATCTTATCCCAATATTGTGTACTAGAACTGGGTGAATGATCACAGGATGGATTTGGTAGCCCATGTGACCCACAGTGAGTCATATTGGCTAAAACTCCATTGATCATCTGACTTCTAAAAGCCCTTACTCTTACTGAAGAACCTCAATGATACATTTGATCTCTTGGAATAAGTATTATTTGAGAGTCAGTGCCTAGTTGTCTGTAAAGTATCTTTTTAAAATTGTTTTTATTTTATCAGTGCACGTTTGCAATTTATGCATTCCTAATCACTTGGAGAAGTTGGGATATGCCCATAAGATAGTTGTTAATTTTCAAATCCCCTCTCTTTCTCCTCCTTCCCACTTTTTCTATTTCTCATTTCCCACTTTTAATTCATGTTTTACATTTGAGTTTATTGATACAAATTTTATTTCTCACAGGTCTGGAAGCTGGGATGTTCAAGATAGAGTTGCTGGTAGATTTGGCATCTACTGAGGGCTACCTTCTTTGTTCAGAGACAGCTCTCTGTTCACTGTGTCCTAATTACATAGGAGAGATATAACTTCCAACACACTAGATGTCAGACGTGCTGAACTTATGTCCTCAGAAACTGAAGAAATAATTCTAAAGGACAAAGGAGGTTGAGGGTAAGAAAGATGTATTAGGGAATAGTAATGGAGAATAAGAATGGTTGAAAAAAGAATAGCTCCTAAGAGGCCAAAAGGGTCCTGAATGGGTTGTCCTTTATTCTTGTTGATATTGTTAATCTTAGTTCATGCTTATGGTATATAAATTCCATGTTCATTGAAGTTATTAGGATCATGTACCTGGTGTAACTTCACTCTAATTACTTCCTCATCCCCTACCCCTCACCCTTCACCCTTGGTTCCCTGAACCCTTTTCCACTGAATAGAAATTCATCTCCTTGTCTTCATCTATTCTTTCTTTATTTTTCTCTTAGTTTTCACTTTGCCTTACTCAGATGAGAACTACCATATAGTATTTAAATTCATGTGTCTGATTTATTTCAGTCAACATTATATTTTGTAGGTATAGTCATTTTTATAAATATATATCAAATTTGTCCTTCTTTATAACTGAGTAGTATTTCATTATATATAGAAACAAAAATTTCTTTATCTACTCAGCTGTTAATTGGCAGGTGGTTTCCATGATTTAGCTATTTGAACTGTGTGGCTATAAACATTAGTATTACCATAGTATGATATCTTAAGTTCTGTTAAAACTTGTGTCTATATGTTGCCCCAAATCTTTATGCAGTCATAAATGGGACTTTTCAGAAGTTGCTGGATCTAGTGTGTGAAACTAGGATTGGTTCATGGTACAATGCTAGGATTAAAGGTGCCAGAATTAAGGGTGTGAGTGTTACCCCCACAGGCAGGTAACCTGGATAAGATATATAGGACAGAAAGAGGCCTGTCGCTGGTCACTTGCTTACTTTTTCTGTCTTCTGACTGTCATGAACTGCTTCTCTTCTGAGATGCCCCTCACCATGCCACCCTGCCTTGGGGCCAACTATGAACTGAAACCTCTGAAAACTGTGAGCTGAAATAAACATTTTCACTTTAATTTTGGATATTGGTCAGGGAGCTCAACTAGGGCCTTGTAAACAGAAACCAGCCTGAATAACAGAAGACTATGGCTAGCTCACTGAGGCTAAGCAACTTTGATCTGCACAGTGTTTCCCACATTTTCTACCTGTGATGGCCTTGAAAGTGGCCTTTTTTCCTAGTCCTTTCTCCTTTCCTCCTCCTCCTCCTCCTCCTACCTCCTCCTCCCCCTTCTCCTCGTCCTCCTCCTCCTCCTCCTCTTCATTTCTCCCCTTTCTTATTCTGTATCCTGCCCTGTTTTTGTGTTCTTATTCTTTTTTTTGTAATTGTTTTTATTTTTTTATTACAGTGAATAGTTTTTTAGTTTTCCTGTTGCTGTTAGTTTCTTCTGTTCCTTCTTTTGTTCCTTGCTTCTTTCTTTTGCTCCTGTCCTCTCCAGTTTCCCCAAGTTTTCATGATTTCTTGTGTCCTTTAGCCCCATTTGTAATCTTTCCCATTCCATCTACCTCTCTATCCCAACACTCAACTCATTCTATATTTTCATCACAGAGAGTAAATTTACTATATTAAAGGGCTTATTTATTGCAAACATATTTTTGGTTAGTCCTTGATTTTGATCTAGTTCATGAGGTTAAAGATGGCAGATTAATAGTTACCAAAATTTGTCATTTTGTAAGATGTGCTTAATGCTATTGTCAGTGCTGATTGTATTGCTTGTGTCAAGGTAAGGTGACTGTTTTAATTAGTTGTCATCCTAGTTTACCAAAATGGAGATTGCCTAAGGGCCACTGTTGAAGCAAAACCTAAAGGCCAGCTATATCTGAAAGACACCTCTGAGAAACAATCATTCCTGAAGAGTTCCAAATACTAGTAATAAAGACACATTAAAATAAAGATACAATAAGCAATAAAGAAGTATCAATCCAGGAATTAAATAAAAAACATTAACAACAAAAAATAAAAATGAGAAGACACATAAACAAGATGGAAACTCAGACTTCCAGCTCACCAAAAACAAATTCTTGAGATAATGAGGTGAAAAACAATTGACAATACATTTAACCTGAGAATTCTAAACTGACAACACATGAAGTAACAAGACAGAAGAATGAAGCTCTAGAAAAAAAAATCAAAGGAAAAATAAATTTCCAGATGGTGATCAAAATAGAAGGCATGCTTAGAGATTCTACAACAGAAAAATATTTTTAAAAAATAGGGGGCTCAGGACCATGAGGGAAGCCATGAATGCTCAGCAAAGGAACCAAATGGAATCCATAAAACAGATTCAAACAGATATCCAGGAAACTACAAACTCCATTGAAAGTATACACAACAGTATTGCATACCTACATTGTACCAATAAACTTAATTAAAAAAAGTATACACAACAGAATGAGCCAATGTAAGGACAGACTATCAAGCATAGAAGAAATGATTATGGTTAGTGACTATAAAAAGAAAGATTTCTTAAAAATATCAAGGGATCATGAGAAATCAATCAAGCAGCTTCTAGGTGACACAAAGAAGAATAACATGAGACAGATAGAAGTAAATGAAAAAGCAAAAGATAGCACAAGAGACATAAAAAACAGCATAAATCTTGCCAAGCAGAGAAACATTATTTGACATATAGATAAGTGAGGCATGAAGGACTCCAATTACCTATGATTAAAAACTACACCTAGACATATAATACTCAAAATCCTAGAAACCCGAGAACAAAATACTACAACCAGTTAAAGTGATGAAACAAATCACATACAAAGGAAAGCCCATAAGAAACACAGCAGACTTCTGAACACAAACCCTCAAGTCAAGGAAAGCTTGAAGTAAAGTACTTCATGCCCTGAAGGAAAACAACCTCTAAACTAGATTGATGTAACCTGCAAAACAATATTTCAAAATTGATGTAGAAATAAGGTACTTTTACAACAAACAGGACCTGAGGAATTTCATGAATACTAAAGCAGCACTCCAAAAATTCTAGAGAACATTTTTTAAAAAGACAATGAGGGTCACAACTCCATGTGGCTCAACAGAATGAAGCCATCAGGAAAGGCAAGAAATTAAATGGAAAGGGGGTAAATAAAAAAAATAGAGCCAAAAAAGGAAAATATCATGGCAAGGATGGTCAATAAATTCATATAAGTTATAACCATCTATGTTAATAATTTCAATTCACCAATAAAAAAATGACTGGCAGAATGGAGCAAGAAACAAGATCCAATGATATGCTGCATATAGAAAACACACTTAATTCAAAAGTAAATTCATAGACTGAAATTCAAAGGATGGAAAAGAATATTCTATGTGATTAGAACAAAAAAAGCAGGAGTAGTTATTCCATTTGTGGACAAAGTGGATTTCAAGCCAAGACTAATTAAGAGAGACAACAAGGTCACTACATTCTTGTAAATGGAACAATCTAGGGGAAGAGATGACAATCATAAATATATAAGCACCAAATAATAATGCCCACAATTATACAAAACATGCTGAATATTAAAGCAGCAGCCAGAGGCCCAAACATATTCCATCAATAACAGCACACAGATTCCAACAAGAAGCTCACATGGACCAGAACTAAGCAGATATGGGCAGGTCCCAGCTAGGGCCCCACCAAGACACCAGCAGCTTGGAGTCACAGGCCCAAGACAAAGGCCCACCTGGAAAAAAGCTGCAAAGGCAGGAAAGCAACAGACAAAGGCCTGCCCAGATACCATTGATCAGTGGCATACCCTAGTCACTCAGACACCAGTTATATGGCCCCAGAAAAAGGCCCTCCCAAACAACAGCTACAGAAAGGGGCAGGACTCAGCCTGAGGCATGCTGAGATACTGTCCCAAAGTGTGCACAGACCCCAGCCAGAACCCCACTGGAAAATGGGGCAATGCAGGGATCCATAAAGCTACCATTCTGAACCCAGGAATTGGTACAGTGGTGAGCAGCAGACAAAAGGGCTTTTGATGCTTTGCTGAGCACACTGGGTCAGCAAAATGTCACCACAAAAAAGGCAGAGCTAGCTGCATCTGATGAAATGAGAAGACATGTAAACAAATCTCAAAATGAGACTTCCAGATCACATAAAGTAACCACAAAGGGCAATGATAGAAAAATCTGATACTCATCTACCTGGACTCCCTGAACCAGCAAGGAAAGAGGATCATGAAAAAATAAAATGATAGTTTCTCATATAACAACAGAAATTGTGTCTATAGTGCAAGAAATGATTAGTAACTCTAAAGTGGGCAAAGAATAAAAAAAGAGAGGAGCTGAAGAACATGATGGAATCCCAGCATTGGAAAGAAATGAAATCATAAAACATATTCAAACAGATATCCAAGAGATTAAAAACTGCATTGAAAGATTACACAGCAGAATGAGCCAATTTGAGGACAGAATATCAGATATAGAAGACAGGATTGCAATTAGTGACCAAGAAAAGAAAAATTTCTTAAAAATAGTGAGGGACCATGAGAAATCAAGCCAACATCTTCTAGATGATACAAAGATGAGTAACATAAGACTGATCAGGTTCAATGAAGAAGCAGAAGAGGGTGCACATGATAAACAAAAACTGTTCACAGAAGTATTGACAGAAACTTCCCAAGTAGCGGAAAAGAACTTGACATACAGATAAGTGAGGCATATAGGACTCCAACTAGCCAGATCAAAATAATCTGCACAGAGGCATATAATAGTGAAGATTCTAGAGTCCCAACAGAAGAATAAACTTTTAAAAGCAGTTAGAGTATTTCAAGCACTAAAAGAAACAGTCTCCAACCCAGATTGATGTATCCTCCAATGCTATCTTTCATACTTGATGGGGAAATAAGATACTTTCATGACAATAAACACCTGAGAATATATAATAACGCAAAACTTCCTTTTCAGTATTATCTTATTTGCAGAAAAATTTTATAAAGTACACATTCACTAAAAAGGAAGTTTTGTGTTATATGTTTGTTTTTCTTTTTTGTAAGGATATTTTTGATTTATGTCTTGTACTCTGAGTAAATAACTACTTTGAAGATAATAATACATGATATATTACTTATTGTTATTCTCTTATTATTTTGTTTTTAAATTTTGTTTCACTTTTTCATAAAATGAAAAAACAATGTGGAAATTATTAAAGTTGAGGTAAAAAGAACAATACAATTAATGAATATAAATATTCATTCTTTCAAAAGATAAACAGAGTAGTAAAGCTTTAGCACACTTATCAAAAAAGATTTGTATCATGAAATTAGAAAATAAAAAGTGAAATTCAAGATGAACATTAATGAAATGTAGAGGATGATAAGAAACTATTACAAAAATATTATCCTGTTTAATTTGAGAATCTGGGAGAAATTAATAAATTCATAGACATATGCAAAATATCAAAATTGCAAGGAGATATAAAACCTTGAATAGATCAATAATAGGCACTAAAATAGATTGAAAAAATCCTGCCAACTAAGAATCTCAAAACCTCATGGATTCAGTGCTGAATTTTAGCAGACATACGTACAGAAACAAATGCCAATATTCTTCAAGACTTTCCACAAAAATCAAAAGTAAATTACCCCAAAGATTATGAAATTCATATTTTGAACTAATATAGACATGAAAACAGACTCAACAAAGAGGAAAAGTGCACATCAAAAGATTCAAAACAAGATTTAAACAAAGATTTTGAAAAGATTTAAACAAAGATTTCAAAATTCTCTGTGAGGTATCGCCATATTGATTTCCATAGTGGTTGCACGAGTCTGCACTCCCACCAACAATGGAGAAGGGTTCTTTTCTCCCCACAACCACACCAACATTTGTTATTGTGAGATTTCTTGATAGCAGCCATTCTTTGTGGGGTGAGGTGGAATCTCAGTGTTGTTTTCATCTGCATCTCTCAAATGACCAGTGATGTGGAACATTTTTTCATATATTTACTTGCTGCTCTTACTTCTTTGTCTGAGAAATGTCTGTTCAATTCAGATGCCAATTTTTGAATAGGGTCTTTATATTTGGGGGGGTTGATTGTTTTGGGTTCTTTATATATCCTTGATGATAGTCCTTTGCCTGAGGAGCAGCGGATAAAAATTTTTTCCCACATTGTAGATTGTCTCTTAGTTCTGCTGATGGTTTCTTTTGAAGTACAGAAGCTTTTTAGTAAGATGAGATGCCATTTGTTGATTCTATCTGCTAGTTCCTGTGCTACTGAGGATTTGTTCATAAAGTCTTTTCCTATGTCAATGTCTTCCAGAGTTCTGCCTAACTTACCTTCCAGCAAGTTTAATGTTTATGTTTTAATATTTAGATCTTTAATCCATTTGGATTTTAATTTAGTGCATGGAGAAAGATAAGGGTCTAATTTTAATCTGTGGCAGGTTGACATCCAGTTTTTCCAATACCATTTATTAAAGAGGCTATCTTTCCTCCACTG